>NC_056750.1:820556130-820623630 GCF_019279795.1 Protopterus annectens
GCAGACATGGAAGTGTCCATGGCATGCAAATCACCTCATAAGCAGGTGAAATGCATGCAAATGAAGTTGTTTTGTGATCCAGGAAACAGATAGGTATTCATGCTGATCTGGTGCTGGTGTTAGAAATGTACATGGAAAATTTCCGTGTGCAAGAAAGTAAAAATTGAACCAGGGCTGTAAAAGCCCATTTAGAAGGTCAGAAATGTCATAGTAGGCACAGATATGTGCAAAGTTATGCCATGTGTGTCAAAAAAGTAATGCAAACTTATATAATATACTGTTTTTTTTAGGTTTACGTTGTACTCCTAGAAATACTACAATGGATTCCAGACTACAGGTACGGGTACCCTTACGTGGGCACTGCAACATTAAACATTACTTTATATCTATGGGTTATTGAGCTATTGAATTGTGACAAGGGCTTGTACATTTGTATTGACAGGATAATGACAATGGATGATAAATGTGCTCCTGGCTTTATTGATCAGTCATACAGTACTATCAGTACACAAAAGGGTCATGACATGCTAGTCATCGACAGATATCAGTGCTACCTAGAAAATATGGTAGTATGTAGAAAGTATTGGTGTTGTAGTTTAAAAAATAGGGAGAGGTGTAAAGATAGATGCAAGGGTAGATGTATCACTGAGAGGAGAGCTGAGGGTGAGATATTGAAGAAAAGTACACCTTATTTTCATGCTCCTGACTCTGTGAAACCGGAGGTGTATAAAATTAGACATAGTATTACAAGGAGGGCCACTCAATCCATGGAGGACCCTTGTAAAGTTGTGTCTGAAGTTTTGGCAACTACATCCACCGAGGTTGCAACTGAGCCACCCAACACTAATGCTTTGAAGCTAATTGTCATTAGGACATGTAATAAGGCAAAAGCATCTACATTTTGGGACTTGAAAAGGGTAAAGGATTTAAAAGCGGATATGCTGCCTATAAAAAATTGTACATTCCTAGTAAAACATGACTGGGATGGTGGGGTATGCAACAATATTGTGTTAATCACTACAGAGAGTATTCTAAAGATAGAAATAGATTAGTACTAGGCTAACTGCCTTTGTGGGTCATTTAAGCTTAGCCAATTACCCCTTGTGAGACTCAAACCCTGCACCTTGTGTTTGTAAGGCAAACACCTTAACCATTAGGCCACCCTCCCAACAATAATGTGCTGCACAATATTGTTTAGTGGATGGAACATTCCCCATAAGCACTCCTGAATGCAAACAGATTTACAGTATCCACTGTCCACTGCCTGGTAGTGAACTTCAGAAAATAATTCTGGTTGTACATGGGTTACTGTCGAGTAAACTGAAACATTGTTATGATGTCTTTTGGAGTGTCAGGAATATCATGTAACACTAAATCCAAAGATGATCCTTAGTGACTTTGAGAAAGGAGCAGTCAATGCAGTTGTACGGAATTTCCCCAACATAGCTGCAAAAGGCTGGTGGTTTCATTTTTGCCAAATTATTTGGCACCAAATACAAAAATTACACTTGGCAAGGGAATTTGGGAAGAATATGTCCTTCTTGCTCTGCAAGCAGATACCTGCACTTGCATTTCTCAATCCAGATGACATATTACCTTCCTTTAGTAGTATTGAAAATGATATGCCAGACTTTGCTCAGCCATTGTGCAATTTTTTTAAAGAAACATATCTATTAGGAAGACCTAGGAGAAATAGGATGAGGGGGTACACATCAGAGAGGATTCCACCTCTCTTTGATATTTCATTTTGGAATCAACACAACACTTGTTCAGTGGGTTCCCCAGGTCACAAAATGATGTCAAGGGCTGGCATAGACAACAACGTAGCCTACTTGGCAGAAAAAAACTATTCTTTTTGTATGTTCTCCATGCGATTCAGCTGAAGCAGAATTACATAGTGAATCTAATGTCTAGATTGTTAATGTGTGCCTCATCATCACCTAAATGAAGGTGCCTGCAAGAGAAAGAGAATGCATTTTAAAAGATACTATCCTGGAGGGATAGTCTCACTTGTAAGGGCTTTGTTGAGCTTATTGCTAAGCACTGCTCTTTCTAGCTGGGATACAGAATATTGGCATTTTGATATTTCTTCATTGTTGTTTTGTCTGTTGGTGCCTTATACTTGGGATTTATATGTAAAGCAGTGCTACTACGGAATGCAGTTATGCTACTGTGCACAAATGGAGGTGGTGGTTCATACACGGTTGCTAGCAAAAGTAAACATATTTTGTGAATGTTACATTTACTAACAGACCTGCTGCATAAAAAGGTTGAAGTACATTGCTACATTGATATGGCTTACATGCAGAATGTACCACTAGAACGGCTTCTATGTTGCTAAGGTAACAGACAGTTGCAGATCTTAATATGTCTGTTCAGAGCCGCCGTTAGTATGACAACCTCCCTTGAGCAGAAAGCTGCAGTTTGCATACTTTTGGGTGTTGAGCGAATAACATCGAATTTGACATCTACAACATTCCTTTTTGACATTTTTCCCTTTCATGCATGTGAATTTCACAAAAATGATAACTCACACATGCACAGTACAATAAAATGATAGTAAATCTTTTTTTTAATACCCATATTACATTTGCATGGCACACAGCAGCATGCAAACATGCTGTTATGCAAAAAAATGAATATTAAAAATTGCAAACATTAAAAATAAGCAGAATAATGCATCATAGGGCCCTGCATGGAGTATGTACAATGGTAGATTTCAGTGGTTGCTAAAGAGGTAGGCCCTGGAATAGTGAAGTATCCAGGTTGAGTGCACGGATCTGTATGCAAATGAGCTGGGGTTACTAAATATCAAAAATTGACCACTGTGTCCGCAGATAAAATCTGTGTAGCCCCAGAACCATGTTGTTGTCCACAGAAGAGCTAGTTGACATCAAAAGAGGGTGTGTCACTATATGTTTAAGTGGATTGGAGCTCAGAGGCATCCATTTGCATGGCATGCCACTCATCTAAGCAGGGGGGTGTGTCCAGACTGCTGATCAGTGTTTATACCAGCTCCGCGGGTTTGTGTGCTGCACTGCAGTGCTTAGCAGGGAAGGCATTTTAAAAAAAAAGGAAATAGCCTGGGGAAGCCAATCATTTATAAATTACTGATAAGCCCTGTTCCACTGACACTGGGCCATTCAAACCCCTCAATGATATACCTGGCAGGTGAAATGCATCATAGGTAGCCAATCACACAGGCTGCATCTGCAGCAAACCACTATAAAGTATGCATACACCCTACAATCTGATTTTCCCCCATACTCTGCACCACTGCTATACAGACTTGGGAATTTTAACTGACAGAATGCTAGGGGCTGCTGCTTCTGCTACATCTGTATGTGCTAGAGGCTGAGGTCATTGCTGATGCTGCTGCTGACAATAGGCCCAGTCTGGGAAGGAGAAGAGTGTTCATACCCAGGGTAACCTTCCAGCTACATGAGCTGGAGATTGTAGAGAGCTACAGGGTGGACAGGGACATACTATAAGAACTCACCAAGCTCTGCCTCCCTCAACTCAGACCCTGACCCAGCAGAAAGGAATCCATCCCAGTGGAAACAAAGGTATGTGTAGCCCTTAGAATACTAGCTACAGGTACATTCCAAAGACCAACTGGGGACATGATGGGGGTCTCACAGGCATCTGCATCCAGGGTACTCCACCAGTTCCTGGCTGCCATGCAATCACATACAAGTGAGCACATTTATTTATGCCACACCTCTGAGAAGAGGGCCAGCAGTATGCATCTCTTCTAACATGTAGTACACTACCCTGAGTACTGGGTGCCATAGACTGCATCCATGTACACATCAAAGCACCACCTGGTGAGGAGGGTAGAGTCTACATCAACTGCAAGGGGTATCACTCCATCAACTGCCAGGTCTTGTGCAATGCCTAGGGCATTATCATGAGTGTGTGTGCCGGCAGACTTGGCAGTTATCATGACTCCCATATCTGGCATGCAACACAGCTGTACCAGATGTTTGCCAGGGGTACATCCCACATGGCCATCTACTGGGGGATGTTGGCTATGCACTGGAACCGTGGATGAAGACACCCATCAGACATGCACACACACCTACCGAAGAATAATCCCAAAAGGTGCCAAGAAAACGGAGCGGAGATGAAAATTATGTTTGCTAGTTCATTTATTTAAGCCACAAATGTAGAAGCAACCAATACAAACGCAAAAACCATGAACGACTTGAAACATAAAAAAATGCATTTTCATCTTATAGCATTCGACTTCATCAGATGACCAGTGCATTTTAATTTCCTGTATTTATATTACCACTAATTAATTAAAACCAATAAGAAACCATTCTCAGTGTTTAAAACAACCTATTATGTTGTGTTAAATTCCATTATTTAAATATTTGAATATTCAAACATTTAAATGTTCCATCCTATCCTCGCTCAGCCTCCTTTGCATTTTATGAATATTCATTCCCTTGTTTTCTTAGGTAACAAAACTAAATGTCATAAATTACCCATTCTTTCATCTGAAACATCCTAAATAATTATTTTTATTATTAAAAAAAAGTCCTAAAACTGCTTATTTAAAACATATTTGACAATTATAGTATAAACATTTTTATAAGAATGTTTAAAAATTATTTAATCTAGTTTAGAGGTAGTGAAAAACAGGGGAAAAATGTATTGAACAATCCCATCACATAAAAGGGTTATGTTGCCATCTTGTGGATGTTACCTTAAACTGTTTTCAAAGTTTGGCTGATCTTAACTTTAATAAAGGGATAATTGAAAGGTAGTCATTCAATCCAGTGGGGGTTCCCTGCCTCCAGGGTCAGTTGCCACCATAATTCCTTGAATTCAGTTTTTTCTTCCCAAGGTCCACCCCTGATGTCCAGTTTGACCTGTTCTAAAACCATAAAGGTAAATTTGGATTCCAAGCATTTTTTTGAAAGTTTAAATAAAGCATTAGTGTCTTTACCTATTGTCATCTCATACATATGTTCGTAAATCCTTCTTTTAAGCATTCTTTCAGTCTTTCCTATATAGAAGGATTTACAAACTGAACAAAAAGCCAGGTATACTAAGCCCTTAGACTCACAATTATAGTGGTCATGACTTGTAAGCCATCTCTTTCTACTTTCCAAGTAAAATCTATCAGTGTTCATAACATAATTACATTGATTACAATGACCACATTTGTAGGTACCTGCCTTCTTTTTATTATTTGTCTGTTGTTTATTCTCCAAAATAGTCCTAATGTTTTGGGAATTTTTATATGTCACTTTCTGAGGAATTTTAGGTATATTATCTAGGTCTGCAATGGAAATAAACCTTTCCCATTCTTTTAAAAACATTTTTAACATTATTATTAATTGCATTGTATTCTAGGACCAGGACCTGTTCATAACTGAATCCATTGTTCTCCTTATAAATCATTCCTACTTGGTTTTGCTCACAATTATTTAAAATTGGTTTAAACTTGTTAGTTCTACCTTTCTCAACTTCATCTCTTATGTTTGTAATAAATTTTAAAGGGTACCCTCTTTCTAGGAACATCCTTTCCAATAAATCACATTCAAATACAAAATCTACATCTGCACTAGTCATGCGACACCCCCTCACAAACTGACCCTTAACAATGTTTTTCTTGCAATGTAAGGGGTGCGCACTATCATAGTGCAGAAAAGAATTACAAAAAGTCTCTTTTCTAAAGACTCTAGTTTCAAATTTCTTATTCACTTTAAATATTTCCACATCTAAATATTGCAAATTTGTGTCAGATATTTTGTAGGTAAATTTTAAAATCTTGGTAGTTTGGTTTAGGTACATCATTAACTCCTCAAATTTCTCCTTTCCTCCTATCCAGAAGATAACTATGTCATCCAAAAACCTACGATATAGTTTCCAACAATTTCTAAATTCTGTGTTGACAATGTATCTCTCTTCCCACTTAGCCAAAACTAAGTTGGTATAGGTTGGGGCACAAGCCGCCCCCATGGCTACCCGTTGGGTCTGTTGAAAGAATTCTCCATTAAAATATAAAAAATTATTTTTAAGACCATATCCATTAACCAGGTGTTAACTAATTTTTCATTTGGTAATAAACCCCGGTCTTAGTAGACTATTTCCTCAAACATTTCCATACCTTCCTTCCATGGTATAGAGGAAAATAAGTCCACTATATCTATAGTTATGAATAGCAAATCATCGATATAAGTCATTGGAAATTACTTATAATAAATCCCAGGAGTCCTTCAATATAAACTCTCTTCCTACCCATAATCTTTTTAATTTCGTATCTACATACTTGGCCAAAGAATGTGTTTTAGACCCCTCAGCAGATACTATGGGTCTAAGTGACGGGTCAATTTCACTTTTATGTGTTTTAGGGATACCAAATATAGAAGGAATTTTTGGTTTATCCACTTTTAAAAATCTATAAGTGTTATAGTCTATGAGTTCCTCTTGTACCATGTCCCACAAACCCGCATCAATTTTATAGTATGCTATATTTAACTTGTTTTTTGAAACACCGGAATACCTTGTGTCATCCCATAATATCATGTTCATCTTGCTCTCATACTGAATATTATCCATTACTGCCACTCCACCCCCCCCCCCATCTGGTTTCATCACTCTAATATTAGTATTGTTTTTCATTTCATACAAACATTCTTTTTCATTTTTACTTAAATTAGCCTTATATCTCGTACTGTTTTTTTCTCTCCTCACTTCTTTCTCCATTATTTTCTCTAATTTTTTTAATTGAGGATGTAATGGTGGGTTGTACGTGGTTTTACATTTTAATTCCCCATTATTACAAGTTGTTGTAGTAGGGAACATGATAGTAAGGTTGACTTTCCTTAGGAACATTTTAATATCCAATAAAGTTTTGGCAATATCTCCCTTTTTGTAGGGGATGAATTTCAAGCCTTTTGAAAGAAGCTCAAAATGTCCCTTCTTTATATCAATATTGCTGAAATTATAAATGGAAAAATTATTGTATGTGTTTTTAATTCCATTTGTAACTACTATTTACCTACCAAAGAACGCCATAATGAGGCGCACACACAAACTAGGAAAACCATAGAGCATATGTTTGGGCTGCACACGTCACAGTTCCGCTGCCTTGATATATCTGGTGGAGCCCTGCAGTACTCTCCAGCCACATGCGCACAGATGTTCACAGTATGTGCTACACAATATGATCCTGCATAAACAGCTGTGGCAGGATCATCACAAGGAAGGGACACACAGCCCCCCTCTACTGCCAAGGTCCCCACAGCCACACCCACAGGTGGACTTGGAGAAGGAACCCCCTGAGGCTGTTCCTCTAGGCAGATGTAGGCATACCCAGTATGCCCTGGCCTTGGCAAAGTGGCAATGCATAGCACATGCACTGACAACCTAGGATCATAGGGACTGACACTTCACTGACTCATACACATAGTAAAAAGGATGCCAGCCACACCACGCAACCTGTACCTTACCATGTATTGGCTGTGTACTTCATGCATCAGACAGAGTCAGCCCTGAAGCACTGTTATCTTAACTGCTGCTTTCACAAGGTAAGTCACTCTCCTTTACAACAAATGTATGTGGTAGTAGACTGGTAGGATATGTATGGACCTGCTGCATGTATACAAGAGAACAGAGTGGACTACTGGGCTACCTGCAGAGAACTAACAGTTATATGGGACAACAGGTAGTCTGTCCAATACTGGCTGCCCCATAATATGCATTAGGCTACAAGGCAGCAAAACCCACTGCAGTATGCAAGGGAAATACCACACAGTGGGGTCATAGGACAGACACACGACTTTCAATACTACAGTCCCCTACCCATGTTCCCATACAACTGCAGTAACAGTATGTTTGCACGGATATAGAAGCAGACCACACAATCCCAATGCTGTCCCAAACAATTGGCTACATGGTCTATTTCCACAGTATTCAGGGGTCAAAGTGTAGGTCTCTCTGCTGTTGATAGAGTCAGGAATTAAACTTCACTTTCTGGTGACTGGTGTGGCTCAGTGGGCTAAGTACTTAGCATGGTTGATGGTGTTCATGGTTCAATGCTGGCTGCACCTACAATTTTGCATGAGGTACTCCTATGGTAGGAGTCCCACAGATTGTCAATATATCACTATCTGCTACTGCAAGAAAGCTGGACAAAGCCAGAGACAATGGAGGGACAGGGGGACACAGCTATAGACGTTACATATGCTCTGAGTAACCTAGAAAGTGGCTAGTATAACAGCAGGTTGTAACAAGTCAGAGTGGCTGCAGGATGTAAAGGCTATCACATAACTGTGTCAGTGCTTACAACAATTCAGTGGGCACCATTTAGTAGTATATCACCAAAAAAACACAAAATGTCTGGGGAGCAGAGCAGTCATATGGGGCGGAACACTGGACATCCGGCAAAACATGTACAGTCAGAGGTGTGATGTCTGTAACCCTGTGTGTGGTGTTACATCATGTACCCCAGTCACAGCATATCTACAACCATTTAGAGCAGGAAATATGGACAAAGCCATGAACAGGAGTGGGACAAAGGCCCACATATAAGGAGAAGGATTAACTAGTGGCCAGGCAAATGTAGAAAGTGTGGAGAATAACAGGTTGTGCAGTAGCATGCTGTATGGAGTCAGTAACTCAAATGTCTGTCATGAGGTCCTAATGTCAATCTATAATGATTTGCCACTGATGTACCAGAAAATCACACTGCTATGTAAAACGTATCAGACATATAATGCAAAACCCTGCACAGTCTATTGCAATCTGTATACCTCCTAGGTATGAGTCATATATTACGTTCAGCACACAGGCAGGGAATCCCTTCGACATAATATCAGGGAGGCGCTGGACTGCTGAATCAGGTGCAGCAGCCAATTGGCTGTAGCATACAAAATCCCGGACTGGAGTATAGGTAGGTCTGGCCTGGAGTCACCCTGTAAGTAAATCCCGGACTGGAGTATAGGTAGGTCTGGCCTGGAGTCACCTTGTAAGTACTGACAGTCACAATGGGTATGCTCCTACACTTAGATAATTTCAGCCCATGTCTAATGCCTCATCTGCCTAAAGAACTGAGATGTGAAAATATATTTCTGTGCATACAGACAGCTATGTATGTATATATATATATATATATATATATATATATATATATATATATATATATATGTCTCTCTCTATCCCCCTCAGACATGATTAACCTTATCTAGCAGTATGTGACACACTCACACACACACACACACACACACACACACACACACACACACACACACACATATATATATGTGTGTGTGTGTGTGTGTGTGTGTGTGTGTGTGTGTATATATATATATTATATAAATACACACATATGTACATATATTTTATTTTACATTTGTTGACCGGGCTAGTATAACTGGATATATGTCCATTTTCAGTACAGGCCCGGGGAGAAAAGCTCCACATAAGCAAAATATTACCAACTACAGGTACAGATAAATAAAATTTTTACAAATTTAGGTACAGTACTATTTTAAGGTGAAGAATACAAATGTTATATAGACAAATAATACTATCAAAGTAGCAGATAATAAGAAAGAGATTGAACACCAAACAAATTTAAAGTGGCACTCCATAAAACAGAGAAATGAAAAGCACACAACAAATATAGCAGCTCCAGGTACAGTATTTAGCAGTGAGTCATTCCATTTATCCTATAGTAGCATAGCAACTTTTAAGGTAGCATGTAATAAGAAATATAAAGAATGTCTATATAGATATTTATATGTGATAGCAAGTTAATGCTGCATGCTGCAAACTATGCAAGTACATAATTAAAAGAGGATCATATGTAAGAGAAAGTTGTAAAGACTAAAATTAGCATAGGCAGGTCTAGTCTTTAAGGCATAGAGAGAGTTGGAATTAAATTGCGAATGGTTATGTAGGTAGGGTTCAGAGAAAGTGGTTGAAAGATTAGTCTGGCTAACTACATGGGCATAACCAGTGGTTACTAAGATATTCTCTGAGTTGTTTTTTGAACAGTTTCACTGAGGAGAGAGTTGAGAGTTTCATAGGAAGCAGGTTCCAGGATTTGCCAACAGTGTTGGCGAACAGAGAATCGCCGGCCTTATTTTTGTATTTGACTGTAAATACTAGTACTTTATTGGCTGAGCGAAGGGTTGTTAAATTACTGTAGGGGGTTAGAAGGCTAGTAAGTATAGGAGTATTTTTAGGAAGATAGAGGATCTTATGGGCAATAATTAGTTGTTGAATCTGAAGTTGATTATGAAGTTCTAGTTGCTTTAGGTTTTGACAGTGGTGAGTTCTAAATGAGGAACCAGTAGCAAATCTGGCAGTATTGTTGTAGGTGGTAGCTAGTTTGTTAAGGTTGTTTTTTGATAGGATGATATAGAAGGGAGAGGCATAGAGGAGGGTGGAAATTAGATGGGTGTGGGCAATAGTTGTTCTAGCTGTTGGGAGTAAGGAAGGGTTTAATCCTATAAAGGGAGGCTAATTTTCTGTTTACTGTTTTTATTGTTGTGTTAATATGTGTGAAAGCTAAGATTATGGTCTATTGTTACCCCTATGAGCTTGGTAGTAGGGTCGGGAGATATAACGATGCCATTATTTAATATAACTGTGAAGTCAATGGGGGGGACCTTTGTGTGGGAGTGAAGAGTAGTAATTTTGTCTTTTTCGGATTCAGGAGGAGGCTATACTGTAAGAACCAGATTTCTACTGTGTTAAGCACTGTTTGGGTTATGGCCTGGAGTTGAGGTGCAGAGGTAGTCGAGTATATTAGTGTGGAGTTATCAGCATATTGGATACAAGTAGCTTGAGGAATGATTAGATTGCGATCATTGATGAAAATTGAGAAAAGGAGAGGGCCCAGGATAGAACCCTGAGGGACTCCCAGGGTAATAGGAAGTGAGAGGATAGATTATTTTCCCAAAGCACAGCCTGTTGCCTATTTTCAAGGTAGGATTTAAACCATTGTAAAGCTTGTGTATCTAGTGAGAGAGATTTAAGTATATTCACAAGAAGTTGATGGTTGACCATATCAAAGACTTTTGATAGGTCAATAAAGAGTGCTGAGGATAGAGTGTTGTTGTTTGGGTTATTGTTAATACAGTTGGAAAAGGATAAGAGGGCTGTGGTGATACTATGGTGAGGCCTAAAGCCATGCTGACAGTTAGCTAGTAAGTTATTTTGCAGTAGGTGATCTAGTAGTTGATGGTGAATACATTTTCCATAATTCTGGCTAAAGGAGAGAGTAAAGCTATTGGGCAGTAGTTAGAGAGTTCAGTTGAGGTGCCCCCTTTGTGCAGTGGGATAATATGGGAGACTTTCCAGATAGATGGGATCTTTCCTTTAGTAATGGTTCTATTTATAAGGATGGAAACAGGAAAGGCTACTACTGCTGCAGCTTTCTGCAGATATCCAGCTGGTAGAAGGTCAGCTGAGGGGGTGCAAGGTTTTAGTTTATGAAGAAGAGTGCAGATGAGGGATGTAGGGACTGGCTGTAAATGAAATGAGGGGGTTACAGTAATCAAGGAGGATGACAAACTTGTATTAATAGGAGGTAGTGAATTGGCGAGAGTTTGGACTGCATCAGTAAAGAAGGTATTAAAGGCATTTGCAATATGCTTAGGAGTTTCATAGGTGGACCCTGTTGGGGTGGGAGTTTTGGACTGACCTGGATGGAGGAGTCTGTTTATGCCTGCCCAGAACTTTTGAGGTTTGTATTGGTGGGTTTGCTGGTTGTTGTGGTGGAAGTTTCTTTTATCTAGAAGTATAGATTTTTTGGTAGCATTTCTCAGCTGTCTAAATCTTAGATGATCAGCTGGGTTTTTAGTTGCTCGCCATTTGGTCCAGATTTTATTTTTTAGTATAATTTTGTGCCTTGTCTCTTTTGTTAGCCATGGAGCAGTTTTAGTCCTATTTCTCATTGAGCAGGATGGGGCATGATAGTCCAGGATTTCTAAGAATTTGGCATTAAAGTAAGATACTGCTTCATCTAATTGGAGGTGTCTTAGGGGTGACCAGTCACATGCTTTCAGTTCGGTTTGGAAGTTAATGGGGTTAAAGTTTGTGTTGGTTTGAATGGTTTTATATAAAGTTTATGAGTATTGATCTTTTGCCTGATTATGTAGGTCAGTGAGTGGTCACTGACATCATCGGGAAGGATTCCTGCTTCATAAGAGTGGGGGTGACTATTTATCAATATCCAGTCAAGAGTAGTTTGTTTGTAGGTTTATGGATCCTGGTGGGGGAGGTTATAGTTTGGTCAAAAACATTGAGGTTTATGTGGGTAGTCTGGTTGGCTGAGATGCAGGTATTCCAGTCAATGTTAAAGTCACCCAGGACAATGGTTTCTTGAGGGGAAGTTAGTAGAAAGCCAGGAAAGAATATTTTCAAGGGTGTTTATATTGTTACCTGGAGGGAGGTAGGCGCATATTATATAGATGGATTTATAGGTGTTGATTTGGAGCTTAGAAGTAAGGATTTCAGCACTGCTGATAGAAGGCGGTTGCACATTTATTGGTGTTACTTGTAACTCTGCCTTATATAATATTGCTACACCCCCACCCTTTTTGGTTGTTCGATCTAATCTCAGGATATTGTATCCTGGGGTGATTTTATTGTTCTGTGTTGCAGGTTTTAACCAGGTTTCTGTTAGGCAAAGGATGTCAAAGGAGTGCACATCTAAAAGGGCATGGAGGTGAGCAACTTTATTGTTTAGGCTCTGTATATTGAGGTGAGCTATAAGGAGAGAGTATGATGCTTTAGTGGCGGTTTGAGAAATATAGAAGTTTAGTGTAGTTGGGTTAGTGGTGGTTGTTATGTTGGGGCCAGAGTTGGGATGGATGTCACCATCTAAGAGTTTAGCATTTTTACTCCTGTGTATGATATTTAGGTATTTACGGGGTGTGTATTTTGTTTTCTTGGGTTGGTTATAGTTAATGTGGACTGAACGATGAAACTTTGGCACTAAATAGGAGGGTGTAGAGGTAATATTAATGTAGCTTAGGTAAGGTGGTAGGTCTGTCAGGGCTGATTGTTTAAGGGACTGGTTGAAGTTAGTCAAGGTTAGATGTTCATATTTAGTTAGGACATAGGTTATAGATAGTAAAGGTAGGAGGGCAATTAAGGGGAATAGTATTGGGTATTTGGATCTGGGTGTAATGGTCATAGTGAATGGTTAGGTAAATAAATAATTGGGGTAAGGTATTATTAAAAAGGATGATAGTGGGGAGGTTCTGCAAGGTATAGTAGTTAGTTGGGATAATTGAATTTGTAAATTGATTAAGTGTTTAGTGATGTAATGAGTATCTAAAGTGGAGACCTAGGGTAGTTAGCACTTAATGAGTAGGATAATGGGATTGGTTGCATAGAATGGGGGTGTGGCAACTGGAGGTTTAAGGTTAGGACCCCTGGGGATGGGTGAGATTTGGGGGTAGGGTAGGGGAGCAGAGTGAGCCCGCAGGGCAAACGGAGCGGGTAGACCCAAGGAAAGAAGGCAGCAGGGCAGTGAGAAAAGCAATCAGTATAGTGAAGGTAAGTACAGAAGAAGGTAAGCAGGGTGGTTTGTGGGATGCGTAGGGGGTGTTATAAGGGAAAGGAATTGAGTGATTTCAGAGGTAGGTAGAAATGTTAACGGGCAGTTAAAGAATATGAGTAGTAATAGATACTATATAAAAGTGAGTGGGAAGGAGAGAGGAAAGGGAGATTAATGGTGGTTGAAGACTGCCATCTAGTGGACAAATACTGTGAAAATGGAGAGTGGAGTGACTAAAGGAGGTAGAAAGGTGTAGGCAGAAATAAGGCTCAAGAATAGGGAGTAGGAGGCAGGGATAAGGCAGGTATGGAGGGGAGTTCACAGTAAGAAGGGTATGGCTGCTGGCTATTCTGGTCAGGATCCTATACTAGCTCCTAGTAATACAGTACAGCAATGTCACATATAAATTAAAGGTGTAACATCATATAACATACTTTCTTTAATTCCTTTGAGATCACTTCTGAGAGAAGTTATGAACTTTCATGTTGGGAAATGTGGCAAAACTAGGTGAGATTGGTATCTTTTGACTGGTTCTGGAATGTCCGGGAAGGCAGGGCCGGTAAGCAAAACAAAATAGGTAGAGAAGGCTGGAGTGCTGGAGAAAATACAAAGAGAGAGAGATTTGTGAGTATAAAAAGGAACAATAATAAGAGGTATGATGGTTAAGCAGCAGGTGAGGGTAACATACAATTAACAGGTTAAGCAGCAGAGAAACATAACAAAAAGTTAGCTCAAATGCTTCAAGTACAAGACCCTTCAGAATTAGGCATAACAAGCAATGTATCAGCGTCAGTTTCAATTACACTATTTTACTGTGAAGCTTAAGCTGTGTATTGTTACTCAAAGACATATACCACACAATGTGCATTAAATTCAGCAGCAGGTTAAGTAAAACAGTGTACTTTCACAGAAGAAGAGTATTTACAAACAGTTAAATGTAACACTAGCAGACTGTTAAGCAGAAACGCATTTCCGTATGCTGGCTGAGGTCTGTTTCTAAACATATTTGCCGGTCAAGTTCCGTTTCCATCAAATAGTAATTTCTAGTAAGTAATATGATATATAGGAGGCTTTTACACAATAAATTAACTTTTTCAAACACTAAACCTTTAAGTATAGACAGACTGTTGAGCAGAAACACCTTCCCATTTGCTGGCTAAGGTCCATTTCTATGAACTAGGTTTCACTACTTAGTGCAGTGAGATAATGTACAAATGGCAGGGACACATTAAAATTGCCATTATGAGAGTAATAAAGGGCCTCGAACTATGTTTGCAAACAAACAACTACCTGGTGCCTCCGTTACATTACCCAGTTTAGTTTTGCTAATAAGGGGTTTGTCCATTAGTGATGGACCTATAGGTACAGTTCTGTATGAGTTGGACACAGCGGTAAATTAATTATTTGTAGGCCCATTCACATTAATTGTTTGAAGGCACTTCAGAACATTGACATTTGCAAACAGTAAAACATTTGTAACAAGCAGACTGTTAAGCAGGATCGCATTCGCATTTGTTTGCTATGGTCCGTTCCTATGAACTAGGTATTACTAGTAAATGCAGAGTATTAACATACAACATCAGGTAGACAATCAAAGTTGCCATTAAGAGAGTAATAGAGGGGCTCAGATTATTTTGTGCAGACCTACATCTAGCTGGCATCTCCATTCCATTGCCCAGTTCAATTGTATTAAGAAACGGTTTGTCCGATAAGGACGGCTCAATAAGTACAGCTGTTTTAGAATAGGGGAACAGCAATATTTAGTGTTTGTAGGCACAATCTTAGAATAAGTTAATAACTAGGTTGCTATATTCACAAAGCAGTAAGTTCTACATTTCCCTTGTTCACCGCTTTTGCGGCTGGTAAGTATTTGAGCAAAATAAATAGGAATAACACAGTGTTTTGTTTGCTCAGCTACCATGTGGTGGAGGTTAGTAGCATGAAACATGCACAGGATCCCGGTCTAATGAGGACTGTTTCGCTCATTACTTTCTTTTGTGGCTGCTAAGCATGAGAGCAATGTTTGGGCACAATGCAGTTGTTTTTATGCTCGGCTACCACAGGGTGGTGGTTGGCATCCAGGAATATATGCAGGACTAAAGGTTTGCAAAGCACAGTTTCCTGATATAGCAAGCAGAGCTGTGCTAGTGGTGCTTAATGTCCCTGTTTGGGTGATTCAGGAAAGTACTCAGTACTGGTTAATGCAGGAGTCGTATTAAGTGACAGAAGAAGGGTATATAACCTATAAAAGCACGGGCACCGCAATCTACCAGATAAACCTCACTGTTACACTACAGACAAATATCCAGAACAGTAATATGATGCAGGTCAGCAAGGCACCAAATCCTAAGAAAACATACAACTACCGCGTTTTGAAACAACTATAATAATACACAAAAGTAGTCTTTCTGGGAACTGAATTCAGTAAAATCAATTACCATGAACACAGTCTGTAAGATTAATTCCTAAGCTACGCTACAAACACAGAAGATATAAAATCAATTATTATAAACACATATTGAAGGAAAATCCCTACACTATGATACAAAAAACAGAAGAGGAATAGATAAACAATTTCTAAGGTACGGACAGTAGAACTATAATACCTTGTAAAGCAAAACAGATACGCACTTACAGGAGTGTGGGATAACAAGGTCAGGGACGCACAGCAGCCACGAGGAGATCCGGGGGTTTAAAGATCTGTGTGTATATATATATATATATATATATATATATATATATATATATATATATATATAGATATAGCTACATAAAGCTTTCGACACATTGGCCTCCCTGTCAACAGCTGCTGGTGTCATCGACCTTAACAGCACTGGCAGACACTCTCAAAACATGGAAGTGTTGTGGCACATGCAATAAGTAATTATTGCTGTAGTGTATACTATTAGATAGGTAGGAGTTTTAATCTCTATAAGGAGTTTTAATCTCTGCGTGTGTGTAGGTATATCCCCTTGCAACAGTCTGTCCATCTCAGGGCAACCGTGTGTGTGGAAATATATCCTGTTGGAGCAAGGTGCCTTTCTCATGTGCCTATCTGTGTGCAGTGGTTGTACATTTTAAGGCCCTGTGCCTAACTGTCAACCTCCCCCATTGGCCTCCTTTACAATGCTTGCTTATGTCATTCACCTTAATAGCACTGGCAGACACTCTTAAAACAGAAAAGTTCCATGGTGCATGTGAAAACACTTAGTGTTGTTGTGTGTACTACTAGACAGGTAGGGGTTCTAATCTCAATAAAGGCAACTCTGTGTCTATGTGTGTGTGTGTGTGTGTGTGTGTGTGTGTGTGTGTGTGTGTGTGTGTGTGTGTGTGCAATGGTTATACATTTTAAGGTCCTGTGAGTAATTGCTGACCCTAAATAGCCCACATCTACCTAGGCATAAATACTATCCACCACCACCTACGTTTGTAGGCACGAACACCCAGGTGACATATTTAAAGAGTAGCATGCCTTGTCATGGAGTATGCATGAAGGATTACGCTGTCTGCCCCTATTGTCCCTGACACACTGTTCTATACATATGCACCTAGGTAACCATGCACATATACAGCCATACCTTGCTGATGTCATATTTCCACTTTGCTGCCATGCCATCCTGAGCCACTGTATTGTGCCAAGTCTCCACATTGTAGCCACTCAGACCCCTGGAACAGAAATATGCAAAGTTCTGAAATACACCTGTCAGTCTGCAACACTGTCTCCAATCTAACATCATGCAACAAAGGTACAAACACTTTGATGTGTACTCATGACACATGCCAACATACATCACCTGTCATGGCATAAGACTACTGCACTACAAAATACCATGTAATGTACTATAGTCACCCTGTGCATCAAATACATATTTGCATGTCCCTACATCGATGGTATGGATGGCAGGGATGTGACACAGGTATCATCACATGCACAGGGTGTGGTGTGGGGGTGCCAGAGGCCTAGGCTGTGGCAAACAGTTGATATTGTGTGTGTGAGTCAGGAAGGGGTGCTGGTCAGCTGGGCCATGAAGAGGTGCCGTGTATGTCTGTTGGTGACCTGTATGTGTCAGTGGTGTTTGAGTGTGTGAGCGTACACAGTCAAGCCGGTTAGTAGCGCTTCATGTGGGTATGTTGGACAGCTGTGGACTGTACATGGCAGACTGGACTGTTCACCATCTCCAGCTATGAACATGGGAACTGGTTCTGCCAGGAGTGGCACTGTCACCATGATCAGGATCAGGGACGGTGACTGGTGTCTGCTAGGCCCATGTCCCTCATGTGACCACCCAGGAACACATGCCCCTGGTCTGCCATGTCATGGTATGGACAGCACCCTACCTGTAGTGCTGGAGGTACTGCCACTACAGGAGCATGTGCATGGCCAAGTGGACTCTCAGCAGATGTTGTTCCTGACCTACAGCCACACATCTGACACCCTACTCCCACCACATGTTCTAGCACTGACAATGTCCCACCCCACTGTCTGTCCACTACATCAGTGAATTGATGGATGGCATCACCAGTGTGATGGAGAGAGTCATGGATGTCAGACAATGATACATCCATGATCCAGAGCATCCATCTGGTGTTGCATTCGGAACATGCCTGTGCTTCTATGATGGACCAAGACATGAGTCGACTGACTCATGATGTGACACCTGTGACAGGCGTTGGATAGGCAGCAGTCCTTCTTCAAGCACCCCTGTCAATCTGTCTGTGTGGGACTTTGCCAACTCACTGGCTATGGCTAGTGTGTACACTCACTGATGCCATTGATGCCACACTCTCATGTTCAATGCCACCACACTCTGACTGTCCGATATCTGTGTCCGCAGGAGACTGGGTATGTGTGGGCATACTGACTGTGTGTGGGGACAATGGGGGAGGAAGTGTGATATCAACCAATGGGACAGATTCAGCCCCCAACAACCCCACCTGTGCCTCACTATGGCCACCATCATCATCAGAGTCCGATAATATACTGACATCAGTTTGTGAATGGGGAACACACTCCAACCCCCACATTCACTTGTGAGGAGGAAGACAAAATAAGTACATTACTACCTGCACTATTACGTATGGTGATCCACATACACACACACACACACACACACACACACACACACACACACACACACACTCACACACAAATGCATAGAAGTGAGGAGCCACAACTGCATTACACATACCACATCTTATTTCTGATCCCATGCACTACGCACAAGCAGACTATAACATACACAGACAAGACAGGCCCTTTATAACATGCACTGCAGCTACGTCTGGTTAATGTTACCAGTATTATACACCTGTGAGATAAGCGATATGTCAGTGTATGTGATACACCTACACCTAAAACACAGTGCACCCATCTTGAGCATACTATTGTCCCTTGTATAGCAGACTGAGTAGACCTTCACAACAATAAGTGCAAATATGTTAATGCTCCTGCAAATACACTACTGTGAGTACCAATTCAATTCACTTCCATTAACCCCTCCGAAACTAAACATGCAAGTATTGTACTCTGGATAAGCATATCAGTTGTGTCTGCAGCAAAATGGCAGCCCTTAACATTCTGAGGGTATATATGATCCATACAAAAACAGTATCACACCTACAGGGTACAGGACATTGGACTCCAGCCACACCTGGAAATGTGATGCAGAGGTATTGTCAGCAATACCAAATGTGGCATTACTACAGGATAATATGTGCGTATAACAACATGTACAGTAGGTACTGTGATACAGCCTACATTGATGACATTCTGAGTATGTGTGCACAAATGTGCATTACAAACAACCCCCCCATGACATTTGTGTACTGGTATGCAGAGGCTGCCACAATGTCTGATACAGTATTACAGTGATGAACACAGGAGGCTTACCTGGACGCTCCTCTGCTGTGGATGCTGTGGCACCCACCTCCATGATGTCTGGGATGATGGATTCTTGGGAGCTGGTGGTTGATCCCAGGTTCACCAGAAATTCCTCTGTGGCCAAGAGTGGTTGTTCTGCTGCAGGCCCACCGCCGGTGGTAGCACGGTCCCTTGCTACAGCAGCAACCCTTTGCCATGCAGCATTTACCATATCTGTTGCCCGGTGTTGGACCTACTCATAGCTTCTGTCCCGTAGCCCTATTTGGATGACTGCTGTGGTGAGGTCAGCCCACAGTGCTGCATGTTGCTCATGATTCTGGTGACTCCTGGACAGCAGAATGCTGTGATGCAGTCTGAGGCTGTCCAGGATAATATCATTTTCAGCAGCTGAAAATGGAGGGTGCCTCTGTCTATAAATCCTTTCTAAAAGACAAGAAGAGGGGAACACATCACAGGACCACATACATTGCTATCCACTATGTACAGACCCTGCACATCCAAATTGGCCTACACTATCCACTCCTACCTCTCACGTCATACCCCACTGTCTATTAACAAAGTATGTATGTGGCTATCATCAACATTGTGACAATGCTGGTTATGTCCCTGTGTGCCATGACGGAGTGTGCTGTATGTCTCCACTCCCATTAATGCCATCTACTGTGGTGTGCCCCTATGGGCAACATCCCAGTACGAGGTCATACAGCCACTATCAGACAAATAGGTGTGTGTTATTACATGTATATGGGGACAGTCCAGCAGCATCCCTGTGTCACAATGATAGACAGCAATGCAAACGTACTTTAGGGTATCTTCCCTGTAGGCATCCTACTTTTCCAGTACACAGACATTTGCGAATAGTGTATGTGTGCCTAATATATGTGGTCCTTTTGCCAGAAACATGTGGATGTCTGGCAAACGGTGGACAATAATTGCAGGTTGTTCTCAGAATATGCAGAATCTGGCTGTCACATGCCAGAACCCTCAGAAAACAGTTATGCTACAGTAATACCTGTTAGTGTATTCATACCCTTATTTTGTATAACCATTGTGTACACTCTGTCACTGAGGTTGGGCCAGTGTCCCCCCACTAATAATGGCTATGACCTGAATTCCTGTTGTAGAGGGTTGCCAGGTATGTTAGCCATAGCTGTCAAGTGATTAGATATGAATGTCGACAAAACAGTGACTTAGCCAGAGTACATCAGGGACAGTCAGGGACACCTGTACAATGTCTGAACTATTCCTGTGTGACATTTACAGACTGAGAGGAGCTGAATGACAGCGCATCATGTAATATGACAGCTGTGTCCACCCTTACTTACTGTCACTATGCCTAACACATAATCCAGTAGCATTCATACAGGAGCCAACCATTGTAGGAGGGAGCGAGAGGGTCAGAGCTGTGATTTAAGTCACTGCAGGTACAGTTAAGAGGCATGCCTGTAGCTGTTGGACAGCAGACTATCACCAACATGTCATTCCCAGAGCTGTACTACAGGCCTACTGTTGTAATCCCTATTCCCTAAAATTATATCCTCCCATCTGTGTCCCATTATATGGGGACTTGTATTAAATACCTAGTAGAGTGATGTAATCCTTTTGTGCACAAATCCTTAAGAAAAATGCTTCCAAAATCACAGCTGTCTTGGTAAAGCAAGGCACAGCTGAGTTTTCCATATGCAGCTGCTTGCCTTTTGCAGATAATGCTCATTAACAGGTAATTGCTTGTGCACCAATCCATGTCTCAGACTTGTTAATTGCATCTAGAAAAGCTGGGTTGCACTTTCATTAGCCAATAACATGGCACAACAGTGCAATATTTAGTCTTCATGTAGGCCTTGGCTCCTTTCTTAGTCTGCGAGATGGACATTAGTGAGGTGTGGAGGCTGCACCATTGCAAAGGATAGGTACAAATACTGTCTACTGTTGAGATTTATGAGGTATGTCCACAGTTTTGCATGCTATGTTTGGCCATTGCCAAATGACTTTGTGATTATCTGACAGTACAGTGTTAAACATTGTGGGGTGAGGTCAGTAAAGGGGAAGAGACATGTGATTGTCAGATGTCATACCCATCAGAATATGCATGTTGCCACTGCTGTGGTAGCTGCTGGTCTATCAGCTCTGAATGTTTGTAGGGGCAGACTGTGACACATGTCCCTGTCACTTGTCCTTTGCCCCCCACCCCTTTATGTATGGGTATTATGTGGATCTCTTGTTCTAGGGGGTTGTGAGGTATGGTAGGTCTATGGCAGGTAGCGTAACATATAGCTGCACATACTGAAGTTTGCAGCTGCTGGTTTTTGCCTAGGATTCATAGTGGGCAGTGTGAACACTTTGGAGCACAGTAAGATGTATGTGTCAATGATGGAGCAATGTCAGCTCTGTCATTACAGCAGAGCCAGGGTGAGGGTACCCATAACAGTCCAATCGAGGTATGTGGTTAAGGTACATCTGTTATGTAACAGTGCCAATCAGAGAGTAGTAGGTGAGATATAGGTAGATTATACGAATATGTGCAGTGTGCTCTTACCGAAAGGCCTCTGACTTGCTAACATGAGTATCAGTTAACTGAGTAGCAGCAACCTGTTTTGGTGAAAATAGCATGACTCAGTCATCATTTGCTGTATTCACAAGAATGTAACTAAAGTGAAACTCACTGGATTTGAACCTAGAACTGTGGGTGGCAAAATGTACTGCAAACAAGGCATTTAACAGACCGAGATACTGAGTCACTGTTGCAGTAGGTGTATTTGCAAGATATATGGACATGCATACAGTCTGTGACACTGGAATTGCATCATGTGTTTTCTGATGGGTATGAGGTGTAACACTTAAACGTCTGTCATGATCTTCTAACCTCAATCTTTAATGACTTGCCGGTAGTTTAGCAGACACATATGTTTTTGTGAAAACCATGTCAAACCTATGGGGCACAACTGTGGACATTCTGCAACAGTCTGTGCAGTTGACAGCTATACATGTTATCCCAGGCCTCACGAACATACATTATTATTAATGTGACTGTGTACTGGTGCAGTGTCTGCATCACAGTCCCAAGTACACTGCCAATTTCCCCATTATATGTACTTGCAGTGTGTCAGTAGCAATCAGGATATGCTGGTGGAAACACCTGCTTTACTTCAAAGCTGAGTGGCCTAGTGGGCTAATGCACTGTGCTATAGTTGACAGGGTCTAGGCTCGAGATGTGGCAAGGGTGATTATTTTGCAAATGTACCTAACACTGGCAGAAACACATAAGATGATTAAGGCAATTTTAAACAGTTTTAAGTGGATTCGAGTGGAGCACCACACCACTTAGCTCAGCTTAAACCCACGCTAATTATAAAAAAAAGAAAAGAAAAAAAGGGGTGATAGGAAAGTAGTGAAATGGGGCAAGCGGGGGGGAAACATAGTGAAAGGCAGGTAGGGATGTGCAGGATGGGTGTAGGAAAGGACCGTAGCTCTCCATTTCTTGTACAGCAACAGCTGTGCAGATTGTACAGAATTTGGAGACTCATGCCCCAGAGAGAGGGGTGAGGGCAACATAACTGTGTTGATTAATTCATGTAATAATTAATTGTGTCCAGTGGATGCGGGTACGAAATTGAGAGCTATGTAAGGGGCAATATTTATTTTTTTTTTTTTTTGTGGTACAGGTGACCATTTTTTTTTAAGGAGATAGTGAAATGTTGGGGAAGGAATATAGGTACATGGGGGGAGGTAAGATGGGTAGGAGAGGTTGCATTTGCAGACAGACAAGATGACAAGACAGCATACAAGGGTGGTGTGCAACACATGAGGGAAGTAAACATCTTGGACGGGGAGGGTGTTGTGGAATAAGAGATCCAGGTGCCCCCAGATGGCAGCAGTGTGAATAAGCTCTCCACCCACTGGGAATCAACACTGCTCCAAACGTGGCTGTGCTGGAGAATGGCACCGGGGCCACCTTGCCCCTCCAGGTTGGCCAGTCTGCTCTCAATCCGGCACAGGCTGTTCTCATAAAAACGATGCTCTATCCTGTGCACCATCACCGGTAGCTGATCATGGGTGCAACACACCTTCCGCCCCTGCTCCTTGAGGCAGCTCCACCTTTAGGTGGTACAGGGCCAGCACACAGGCACCACTGGCTTGGGTCTCAGATGTGCTGGGACCCAGTTCCATGGCTGGCTGAGGTAGGGCAGGTGGATCGCCAGGAACCAGCCTACCCAATCGAGCTGTGGTGTTGAGGCATTTCAATGTGTATAGGGTAGTAATGAACATAACATTGTTAGTTATAACAGCATGCCAGAACATTGCAAATAACACAGTAATATAACACTGCATAGTATATGGAACACAGCAATAAGTGAGATAACAATCAGTATAGTAAAAGCATGTCAGTAACAGTTATGGCATAAGGCCAACAACATAGGTTATTCAACAAGGTATGTTAGTAGGTAACCATTGTAATACATAACAATAATAAAAAAGAAGGCCCAACATAACGTTTAGAGAACAACATATGTTAATAGTAAACCATAGCCAATGTATAACAATAATAAATTATGATGAAGATAAGGGGTGGGGGGGGGAGAAATACAGTCCATTAATACCAGTAAAGACTATACAGTTTGCAGCAGGACTGTTATATACTCTACAGGTCTGCTCTTCCTTTATGTATAATGGTGCACTATAGCTTCTGTATCGCGTACATATCTCTCAAGTTATCCGGATGGGACAGTATGGGCCAAGCTGTAACACCTACAGGTACACAACTACAGGGGACTATTACATGTCAGGGGGACATATATAATTATCAAGGTGTACTGTGGACTGATGTAGTGTGACTGTGCTATTGATATAATCATGTTGATGATAGATCTGTGACAGAGGGATTAGGCAACAGTGATCACAGTCCTTGACAGTGTGAGACTTGACAGACATGTATTATGTACAGTACAGAGACTTTATGACTACCATGCCGTCCTTGGCAGGCATGGGATTAGACTATCAGCAGACAGTCACAGACACATCAGGCATACAGCCACACCAAGATTACGCATTTTATTTATTGTATTAATTTTTATTAGTATTGTACTCATTGCTTTTATTTTAAGAAGTTGTATCACATTCCTGAGCAATGCTGTTAACAATCTGTTACATCTGAACACACACATTATTAACCTATAATAAGTGCTACTGCACCCATTTACCTGTAATTCCTGTGGGGAGAACATCTGTTAACAATACATAATTGATTCAATAATATTTACTAGTACTTGTCACTGGATTCGAACCCTGGTCTGTGTCTGACAAAATATACATCAGACACAGCATTTATCAAACTGAGCTACTGAACCAGTGCTGTATATTGATTGACTGATATTTGCCTAGAGCTCACCTGACCTGGTAATAGAAGTAGTGTGTTATACAAGACTGCAGTGACACACATGAATGAGATTCATACATGACAAAAATACTAGGTGAACTGTACATTAATACATAGAATCTGGGTGTAGACAATAAATCCCTAGTGGGTGGAAATATATGTGATGTGTACAAACCATATCAGAGTGCTGGATTGGCTACCTGACCCATATACAGTTGCAGATGGTATATTTACAGTCTACAGCTATTACAGTTTCATACTTGCCTGCAGGACCGTACCTTTGAGCAGGAATGCATATTGCTGAAATGCAATGGTTAACACAAGACAATCCTGATATATACAGTCTACCTTGGGTGTTTCTGGTATTGCTTCAGATCTTAGTGCAGAACAAATATCATAATGCATATGTCTTGTAGTACAGCTATAAATCTACCATTTGACAGAACACTCTTTCTTAGCTAACCTTGAATCACTTAGTGGTATTCTTTCTGTTTTTAGTTTACAGCAGATGTAATACTCGATTTCATGAACAACAGCCCATAATACACACACATATTGCACAACACAGCTTTATTAGGGGTGACTTCATGCAGTTACTGGTATATTTCAAATCTTTATTGCAGAACAGTTCATATAATGCTGGTGTTGCAATACGCCTGTAATTCCACAATTAACGCAGTAGAAACTTTACTTAATTTTATCAGGTTTCATGCTTTCCTCTTTATTGAACTATACGTGGCATTACTCACTTATTTCAGTGCAGGTCTATGACCACATTCATTGCAGTACAATCAAAACTGTATATACCTAATGACAGTTAATAATTTACTCGTTCTTGCTTATATGACTATAGATTGCAAGATACATCTGTACTCTCCACACTCATGGCACAACCTGACCAGGCACCCTGCATGGGCCTCTAGGTTGGGAGCTCTCTCTTCTGCAGCTGCAGGGAGAGAAGCAAACCATTATGCATACCTATCACACATTCAGATTATGTATTAGTAAAACAATGCTAACAGTATTTACAAACGTGTGGTGCATTCCCATCCATAGCATCCTGGACCCAGGTGTCCAGAAGCCCCTCTTCTATCACTTCAGATCATCATAATGATGATGGACCTGCTCATCTGTGCAGGGGATACCTGTTGCACTGGTGAGATCATGTGCCAGTCAGTCCCAGGCTTTTGACTCCAATCCCTGGTACTTGGCCTGCAGCAGCTGGACGTCATGGAATTTCACAAGGAGTCCAACCATAACCCTGGACTCTAGAATGCCCCACTGCTGCACCTGGAAG
This sequence comes from Protopterus annectens, assembly GCF_019279795.1. Lineage (NCBI taxonomy): Eukaryota > Metazoa > Chordata > Ceratodontiformes > Protopteridae > Protopterus > Protopterus annectens. The sequence goes on from NC_056750.1 coordinate 820,582,217, forward strand.
CATGCACCCTCTCCAACGCCTGCCATTGTTCATGCCAAGTTCAAACTCCAATTGGTTCTGCTGCATTCCCACCTGTTGCACTTAAGCCTGTTTCCCCCACTCTTTACCACCATTGGGCAATTTTTAAATATGGGGCCATCGCTTTGCACCATGCAAACTCACTGAGCTCAGCTGAGCAGTGCTTAAACTGGCAAATGCTTAGCAATGCTTAGAAGTGTGCAAACCTACTCAGCTGAGCTCAGCAGTGCTTAAAATGGCACTGTTTAGCAGTCCGCAAACCAGCTAAGCAGAGCTGCATGGTGTCAAGCAGTACTAAAACATCTCTTGTTTAAGCAGTGCTTGGCATGGCTTGGCACTGCTTAGCTAGCTAGCAAAGTAGCGTTTAAAAATAGTTAGCATAATTTTTATTTGCAACATAAAAGCTTAATACCCCTTCCCTGCATTTAAACCTTGAACCTACTACATATATGGCTGTCACTATAACCATTTGGTTACATGGATCTATAGAATGCTGCTATACTTTTAAATATACCTCTCAGCTATGTTTAAGCACTGCTGAGCAACATGCCATGCAAACCCACTGAGCTATGCTTAAACCTGACCTTTGGATTCATAATTAAATGCATCTGGTTTCTATTTTTAGATGTCTGGCCCATGTCCATTGCTGTGTGCTACACCACACTGTGCAAACATAAAAAAAAAAATTTTAAAAATTAAAACTTTATTACATATGCATACATTGATATCTGGCACTTTCACAGTGCAAAGGGGTGTGTTACTCATCTCCAGACACAGTAACACAATTCCTACACTGATTCAATAACCATGTTACACAGCTCTCCCTCAGTAATGGGCCTTCATTAATATGCATGGTGCACTACAGAGAGGGTACCGCATATACGGATACAGTACTTTCCGTGTAGGCTTTACACTATGCCTATACAGATTTTATTAAATCCCCAGGTATATCTAAAAAGTACAGTTGTGTAAAATCTTACCATAATGGTAGATGTGCTTGCCTTCACTGATACAGTATTCTTAATAGATGGGGATTCCCTGCAGTGGAAGCTGGAACATCCAGCCAGTCTACCAAAGAATACTGTTGCTTTAAGGTATGTCAAACATCAACCCAAATGCTCTTTGTGTAGTGTAGGGCATAAAGGTGAAGTTCAGGCCTACCATAATCAGAAATGTTTGCCCCAGTAGGAACATCAGTCCAAGGAACCCGAGATTTAATCTCTGCATCCAGGAGGACAAAGGACTAGAGGGATGGAGGGAAGGAGTGAATACAGCAGCAGTGAGGGCAAGAACATCTGCCCCTGTATTAAATGTGTAGGTGTTGGCATGATCTTCATCTAGGCTGAGCTACAAAATCCCTGCTTCCGTCAAGTACTGAAAAGAATATGACATTATTCATAGGTGTAACCACTTCATCAGTAGTTTGAAGTAGGTAATGCTCCCTTTTGATCCATTTATTAAGACCTTTTGGATCTGCCCTACTTAACTATTGCCACCATGTTATTAACCCATTTCATAGGTGCTGTTTGCTCCTAGTAACACCATATGCTTTAATTGTAAATTCAATGGCTACTCTGTGTGAAGTATGAATTATAACTACTATAGGCAGTATCTTTTTATGGCATTCAACTTGTAAGCATTTCAGAATATTGTTAATATTATGTGTGTTATAGGCTCTGAATTTGGTGAGCTATGTTTCAGTACTTCCTAATAACAGGCATATTGTACTCTATTTTCTCATTACACTGAATTTCTGATCATATAATGTTGAGTACACACTATTTTCATTGAGTTCTGTCCTCTACATGTGGTATCTGAATGTTCTCATACTCCATTAGCTTCACTGAGGTAGTATGCCATCTCAAATATTCAGAAGTCCCTCAATGCTATCCTGTGCATGTTTGTCATAAGCTGAATATTCTGACTGAACATCACATTTTTCATTCAGATCTGTGAAAGTCTGTTAATTTTTCATCTGTTTAACAAAATCTCTCTCTTTATAATGCCTCAGTTCAACCTAGTATCTGCAGCATTCAGAAATAATAGGATCGACTCTTCAGTTTTACACACTTAGCTAACCCAGACTTGTCCCCCTAGCTTCAGCTTGTGCCCAGAAGATAACAGTAAAATCATGCACACTTACTGAGATTGCAGTTTAAAGACCTAGTTTAGGAAGACTGAAGATTCAGATATTATGTTGCATTCTGCCTCAGCATCCACATGAAGCACTCTTTCATCAATCCAGAACCCTCTCTCCAAATGTTAGATTTACTTTTATTTGCAGATTGAATTAGATGTAAATATACGTTGGCAATTTCTGAAGGCTATATCATTATGTGTAGCAAACAATGAATTTTCAGATGTTCATTGTTTTCCCAACATTATAGTTCTGCAGCTGTCCTTTCTCGCTATTTCAAACACATGCTAGCAAATGGATTACTATCTCCATTTTATTTGATATAGATTTTTAGCTTTCCAATACACCTTCTCATGTCTATAACCACAATGCTTACAGAGGTTTGTGGTTCCTGCCTTCTCATTTTTTACTTGCTGACATTTTTGTTACTGTGCAGTCATGTGCCGTTTCATGTTTATTATTATGATTAACATTTACAGACCCTATTTTCATGTCATTCTCACACACAGTCCCAGATTTACACATCATGTTGTTTGATAAAGTAAATTCTACACCTGATAATTCTGTTGAATAATACACAGTCATGGCTATTTTTAATGTTAACTTACTTTTTTTTCAAGAGTCTGCCTTAACTGATGATGAATAATTTTGCATACTGCTTTGTTTTATCAGTGATTCAAATTAACAAATTCACAGTCTTGTACCCTGTGTTTTATATCAGTGATGTGTGTCTCAATCACTTGGTTGCTAGTAAAAAATAAATTACATATAAGTAAGTTTTTCTTCTTAATACAGCAAATTTATCCTTTTTGTCACTTTTTCTTGTATTTCTCCCCACTTTCTCAGCTAGAGCGTCTTCTTTGGGGAGACATGCGTGAATGGGCGTACCTGCCAATCATTAGCGGACAGCAGTTCCGCTGTGGTGGTCACCCCTAACCGGGAAAAGCCGAAAGACACAACAACAGCTTTAATGTCTGCGTCATGAAAAAATCATAGCACATTAAATCTTTTCTGGTTTATCCCCCAGGTAAATTACAGTTATACACAGTTCAAAAATGTAAATCTAGGACTTCAGTTTTCTAAGATGTCCCCCTGCATTTTCAGAACTATTTCTGTTTGCAGAGTCATTGTTCTGAGACAAAAACTGAAAAAGCAAAGTTAAAATATATGGTGGTTCAGAAAATAGTCTTAATCTGAGTGAAAGCGAAATTCAGAATGACAATGCTGGAAAACAAACGTGTTATTTAGTTTTCTGCAAAAATGTGAAACAAATAAGGAGAATTGTAGAGTAAGCAGAATGGATGGCTTGCTAGGCCTGTGTGTGCATCCTGTTCAGAAACAACAGCAGCAGTACAATAAGACCATGGACAGAACATTAAAAATCAGAAGTAGAATCGTCTACAGGACACTGTTCGTTATATTGTGCCCAGCCAGACTTCCCTGGTCAACAAATGTACAATACGTAAATATGAAGTTAAAAATAACAGTTCAGGATAACATTTAGACACACTCATTGAGAGGCAATGGAGAAATGCTTTCACTACAAATCATTACTCCAGGGTCCAGTCTCAGCCCATGTCACATGACTCACATCCCAGTTTCCTGAACTGAAAAAAAAAAGACAACACTGTTCACATAGAGTGAAGGCAACAGAATACATGACCGACACCATAGTTTAGTAAATGTAAGCAAAGTGTGTCATTACCCAGTGGGGTAACATGAGAAACTGATTATCTTGTTAGAGAATATTGTGATAAACATGGTAGAATATAAAATGTATCACATCACAGAAAGTGTGGTAAGCTGTAGAAATAGCATTTTAGAGCACTTACCAGGGTAAATAGGACTATTTCCATTGAATAGACTATACCTAGATATATAAATATGCCTTATTATGTACATTCTTAATTATAGGTTTATAGGTAAGTACTAGGCTGTTACAGGCCATTTAGTCAACTTCACTTTTTGTGCTTGAACTTACTAATACCATTTGGTTATAGACTGGCCTTATACATCCAGTGGTCAATAATTATGCATTACCCCAAATGAGAATAAGTGGGATCATTCCATAGATAATTTGAGGGAACCTTCTTCTTCTTTTGGCTTTTCCCGGTTAGGGGTCGCCACAGTGGATCACCTGTCCGCTCATGATAGGCAATAGAGTTTTACAGTGTCGAGTTCCTAGCCTGGTGCCCAACCTTCCACAGAAGGCACACACATGCACCCACTCACACCTAGGGCCAATTTAGAGTGTTCAATCCACCTACATGATGTCTTTCGGGATGTGGGAGGAAACCGGAGCACCCAGAGGAAACCCACACAACCACAGGGAGGACATGCAGACTCCGCACAGAAGGCACCCCAGCCGAGGATCGAACTGGAGAGCCTCTTGCTGTGAGGTGGCAATGCTAACTGCTATGGGATAAAACATTTAGGAGCTGGCTTTGTCCATTAGTAGTACAGGGGACAGTCATGTGGTAATTTTTTTCTCTCCGTCATATATCAAAGTTACACTTGAATATGAAAAGGGATAAACTTTGTTTCATGTGGATGTAGAGTCTGGTGCAAAGCAGTTGTACATGTCTCCAAACCTTTCTGATGATGATGCAGAAGAGGTTTCGATCCCTAGACTGAGTATATTTGATGCCATTTGACTTGCTGATGTGTAGTAAATCCATGAGCATTGCGTCAGAGGATGACTTGTATGTCAAACACAGGTCACCTCTTAGCATTCTGAAGGATACCAAGTGTAGTGACAGGACTTTGAGTCGGTCCATGTAGGAGATGTTGTTTAGGTCTTGTATCCTTTAGTAAGGTATCTCTGTGGGCATTCCAATTGTTGCATGTGTCTGGACAGATACATGCCAAAGGGGACATTATACTCAATGAGTGGCCTGATGAGGGCTGAATAAAAGGAGGTAGCGACATCTCTAGAAGGGGTTTCTTACAGCAATAGACATGTGTTGGTCAAAAGTTAGGTCACTTTCTACATAAGTTCCCAAATCTTGAACAACTGGGTCAGCTCTTAGGGGCATATTGTCAATAAGGTAGTTACCTAGGGTAGATGACTTCCTAAACTATCCAATAATGTATTTTTTTGACATTTAGTTTGAGTCCATGCTTTTGGCTCCAGTTATTTATTTGGGGCAATCCTTCCTGCAGGATGGCTAAGTCACCTGGTAATTCAAATTGAAGAAATAGTGGAGCGAGGGAACACAATAGTAATTTTGTAGGAACCAGCACTAATTAATTAGAATGCAGTTGCATCCCATCTCTTAATAGTGTGATAAGCTTGTAACTCAGGGTACATATTTATAAGAGTTACTTCACAGACATGGTGATGCATGACTGGAACAACATTTGGGTAGACTGCTGACGAGACCATACTAAGACATATAAACAGAATTTATTCTTGCAAAGCTTGAGGTGGAGAGGAGACATGATAGAAGGTTTTTACAAGGAAATGAATTACATGGAGTCTAAAAGTGTATAATTTTAAACAAAAGAGATGTGTGAGATGAATGTGGTATTCTCTGAGCATGTGAATTCTGCACCTTGGTATAGACAGAAATATGTATTACTTCAGAGATAGTGAAGAGTGAAGAAAACAACTTTTTTGATGACAAAAAAAATGTGACAGAATGTATGGGGTACACATACAGATGTCACTACGCTGAATGAAAGGGTATGGGGTAGACATACAGACGTCGTTACTCTGAATGGATGGGTGTGGGGTAGACATACAGACGTCGTTACTCTGAATGAAAGGGTATGGGGTAGACATACAGACGTCACTACGCTGAATGAAAGGGTATGGGGTAGACATACAGACGTCGTTACTCTGAATGAAAGGGTATGGGATAGACAGACAGACATCGTTACTCAGAATGAAAGGGTATGGGGTAGACATACAGACGTCATTACTCTGAATGGATGGGTGTGGGGTAGACATACAGAGGTCGTTACTCTGAATGAAAGGGTATGGGGTAGACAGACAGACGTTGTTACTCTGAATGAAAGAGTATGGGGTAGACAGACAGACGTCGTTACTCTGAATGAAAGGGTATGGGGTAGACATACAGACGTTGTTACTCTGAATGAAAGGGTATGGGGTAGACAGACAGATGTTGTTACTCTGAATGAAAGGGCATGGGGTAGACATATAGACGTTACTCTGAATGAATGGGTGTGGGGTAGACATACAGACATCGTTAGTCTGAATGAAAGGGTATGGGGTAGACATACAGGCATCATTACTCTGAATTAAAGGGTATGGGGTAGACAGATATTGTTACTCTGAATGAACGGGTGTGGGGTAGACATACAGACGTTGTTACTCTGAATGAAAGGGTATGGGGTAGACAGACAGACGTCGTTACTCTGAATGAAAGGGTATGGGGTAGGCATACAGACATCATTAGTCTTAATGAAAGGGTATGGGGTAGACATACAGACGTCGTTACTCTGAATGAATGGGTATGGGGTAGACAGACAGACGTCATTATACTCTGAATGAAAGGGTATGGGATAGACATACAGACATTGTTACTCTGAATGAAAGGGTGTGGGGTAGACAGACAGATGTCATTACTCTGAATGAAAGGGTGTGGGGTAGACAGACAGACGTCGTTACTCTGAATGAACAGGTGTCATGGCATGAAACCTGGTAAATGAGTAAACTGTGCAATTTATACATGACTGGTGACGGCCTGACTGTAGCGCACAGACAGCGTTTATCTACTTCGGAGCCACGGTGTTGTTTAAATACATTGTTATGACAGTAATAGTTACACAAGCATTGTGAAAGCAGTGCCATTTATTTTACTATAGCATTAAATAACACTTGATAAAAAGATAGTAGCTGTGAGCAAATTACATTTTCAATAATATTTTGTTCCTGTCTTGCCATGACTATAAACAGGAGGATTTCAAAGGACCAAAATAAAGGTGCATTTGCTATTGGAACTGTTCTAAGTGAGAATAAAAGGTAGAAGAACATGTTTACATCTTTTTTCATGACTGTTTTGTCTGTATAACAGGTTTGTGATGGTTAATATGAACAACCACACTGCAGTCGTAATTAATATTTCCACCAAGTGTCACTCACAGTGCCAATAAATAAACTTTACTTTGACATGGTTCCAGTTCTATAGATTGTTCTTTGATACAGATAACATTTAAAATGTTTCTATCAAGTTGCACTTTTGTATGCTTTATACAAAGTAACAAACAACTCATCAATCTAACCTACAGGGCATGTTCAGAACGGCAGAGGTGGATTCAGATGTATTACTTTTACTGAGAAAATTGTATAACCTCTGAGATATATATATATATATATATATGTATATATATATATATATATATATATATATATATATATATATGTATATATATATATATATATATATATATATATATGTATACACTCTGCATTCACAGTGAACAGTTTATTAAGACTATCAGCACCAATCAGCAACAATGTAGGTGAGAATCAAACAGCTCACATTCACAAGTGCTTAAATTATAAAGAATGTAGCTTTAAATAGGTAGAAGTTTTACACTGTCTAAGATAAATCTATAATATTGATAATAGACAGCACACAACACTAGTAAACTGAAAATTCAGCACTTTATCATGATAAAAGGGAGGCTAAAGGCCACATGGCTAAATTACGTAGTATATGCCTTTAAAATCAACTGACTCCATTAATTAATGTACTTTAACTTCTCATATGTAAGTCAGGAAATATTGAAGTCTGAAAAAAAGCAGTGTTTTGCAGCATTTACACTGTGTGATTCATAAACATGATGCTCCCTGCGGATGACCAGTGGGCAGAGGAAAGGAGTGTTGAAAACCTGGGAGAAGTTAAAAGACAGGCTAAACATTGGAACAGATTGGCGTCTTGTTACTATGCAACGTGGTTGGTGGGGCACATAAGAATGCATCGTGGTTGGTGGTGCACATAAGAATGCATTGTGGTCGGTGGTGCACATAAGAATGTAAGCAATTTCACAGAAATAACCATGAAGAGTACCAGAAGTTAGTAGCACCCCTATCAATACACTGGGGCATGTACTGCAAACATAGGGGGTTACTATCTAAGAAGCTAGCCCAGATCCAGCCACAGAATAGGTGTGAAAAGGCACTGTGACACTGTGTATGATCACCCAGTGTTCAAGTCTTTTCACAAGCAGAAGGTTTTTTGCCTATACACATTCCACCTGACGAAACTCATGTAATGACTAAAACAGGTCTAATCTAAACCATTATAGACTCTCATAAGAGCAATCTCAGCATACCTGCAGCACATATTGTTTTCATAAACCCTCTTTCACAGCACCCTAATTTGACATGCTCCCCCAAATGCAACTGATGTGTAACAGTACTGTTACCATAGAACATATGTGCAATTTGGTCACCTTGTGATAGTTATAATCAAACAGGATTTCAATACTGAATGATATGCATGCATACAAAAGTCTTTTTATTTGTGTTTCTGTCTGTGTGCAGGCCTGTCTTTAATGATAGAGTCTGGTATATCCACAAAGCAGTGTAAAGCTGGTTGCTCCATTTGTTTGCATGTCATGGCAATATAGCTCACACACACACACACACACACACACACACACACACACACACACACACACACACACACACACACACACACACACAAAGATAAACTCAGGTTTATCCACTGTCTACATTCATGCTCAAATCATAGAGACAAAAAGACACTAAGTGCATACCATTAGAAGCTGTAGTGCTCCTGTAGTAATGGTACCATACTGTACAGGGGAAGAACTACAGCTTCCAAAGGCTAAAGCTTGACCTGCACACACAGTGGTCTACTTCCCAGAAGGCCACTTCACAGTATCATGGTATGCTTGGGCCGTGTCCTTCATTGTCTATCACATGGCCTTGTAACCAACTGGTTTAAAGACTAAGTCAAAGACAAAAGTCAAATCCAAAGTGAACTTTGTATTCATTCAGACCGCACAATTGGGCAACTGAACAAAACTGTGTTCCTTCAAACTCAATGTGCATATAACATATACTGATACTAATATTACTATAACAATAACACCTATACTAATGCTAATCCAACAATAACAACAGTAAGGCATTGTTGCCATGCATTAACAAGTACAATGATATGCAAGAAGACTATTCCATTTACATGTCTTCATCAGTACCCAAAAATATTGCACAGATAATATATTGCACAGATCAGAATCAGAGAGATTTCAAATTGCATGAAATGCTAACTTAACATATTGCACAGAATGATAACTTGGCATCATTAATAATGCACATAAGGTATAAGATTGTACTTCCATAGAGTTATTGCATATATCTGTGAATTACTTCAGCATTGTAACTCCAGACTTCAATGACCAGCATGGTGTATGTTATTATTGGAGTTCAGAAGTCTGATGGCTTGAGAAAAAAAAGCTGCTGGTGGTTTTCCAATGCAAGCTACGGTATCTCCTGCCTGAAGACAAACATGAGAACAGACCATGGGCAAAATGAGTGCAGTTTTTGACTATTTTGATGGCTCTGCTGAGGCACCGAGCAGAGTGCAAGTCCTGGATAGATGGGAGCGTGGAGCTGATAATTCTCTCTGCCACTTTCAGCACCCTCTGAAGAGATTTGCAATCTGAGACCATGCAGTTTCCATACCACACTGAGAGATCACTAGTCAGGATGCTTTTGATGGTACCCTGTAGAAGGTTGTGAGAACCAAAGGTGGTAGTTTTGCTTTCCTCAACCTTCTTAAAAAATGTAGACTCTGTTGTGACTTCTTGACAATGTGATTAGTGTTTATTGACAAAGACAAGTCTTCAGCGATATGCACCCCCAGGAACTTGGTGCTCTTCACCCTTTCAGCTGTTTCTCTTATGATTGTGAGTGGAGAATGAGCTTTGCATCTCTTCTTGAAATCTACTATTGTCTCCTTTGTTTTATTCACATTGAGAACCAGGTTGTTGTTGTCACACCAGCCAATCAGTTGGTTCAACTCCTCTCTGTAGGCTTTTTCATCACCATTACTGATAAAACCCACCACAGCAGCATCATACACAAACTTATTACAGTCATGTGTCAGCATGGTGAACAGCAAGGGACTCAGGATACATCCTTGAGGTACTCCAGTGTTCAGCGTGATGCTCATCGAGGTGTTGTTGCCTGTGCATACCTTTTGTGGCCTGTCTATAAGAAAGTTCAGAATCCAGTTGTATAAAGGAGTGCTAACACCCAGATGGACCAGTTTCTCAATCAGATGTTAGTGGATGACCATGTTAAAGGCCGAACTGAAGTCAATAAATAACGTGGCCATAGCAGTTTTTGTTCTCCAGGTGAAGTGCCATCACTGACTCTGTGTACTGATCCAGGTTAATTTTCTGCTCCATAGTAGCCGCCTCTTTGAATATATTCCAGTCCATGCTTTTGAAGCAGTCCTAGAGTGCTGAGACTGCTCCCTCAGGCTGTACCCTTATTCCAGTTCTTGCTTTCAAAGCAGTCCTGGAGTGCTGAGACTGCTCCCTCTGGCCACACCCTTATTTGTTTCCTGGATGGCTTTCCTCTGATTAACAATGACCTATATGCTAATAGTAGCATAATGAAGAGATGATCTGAGTTACCCAGATGTGGATGAGGTACTGACTTATATGCTAGCTTGACACTGGTGTAGACCTTATCTACAATGTTCTCTCCCCTCATTGCAAATACCACATGTTGGAAGTAATGAGGTAAAACTGTTTTCAGATTTGCTTGATTAAAATCACCTCCTATTATGTGAGTAAACTCTGGATTCTGCTTTTGCAGCTCACTGATTGACTGGTAAAGAGTATTCAGTGCCTCATTGGTATTGGCACTGGGGGTGGGGGTATACACCTCTCTGATGCTAACACCATTAAACTCCCTTGACAGGTACAAAGGTGTGCATTTCAATGACGTAAACTCTATATTTTCAGAGCAGTGTTTACCAGCCAACTCACAGCTGGTGCACCAGTTATTGGTGACATAGATACAGACACCCCCTCCCCTTGATTTTCCACAGAGTGCCTGGTTTCCATCTGCTCTGAATAATGTAAGCCCTTCTACATAGTCATATATATAGGTCATATATACAGGAGAATTCTGTTATACTGTAGAAGTTTTTAAACACCATACCAAATGCAAAGCATTTTCTGTACATAATGACAATCAGGGATTTTGGCAAATAAAGCCAGATGAGAAAGATTCCAAATTATGTACAATTAAAGTGTCTATAAGAAGGAATAGATTCCGCAGACTTCTATTTGGCATTTTTCAATGCCTAAAGTGTTTGAGATAGCTGTTGTATAAATGTTTGAAGGGATTGACTGGATTGCTTACATCATTGATGATAATACTCATTTGGGTTTGGCAAAAATGAAGAATAACAAGAGGCTGATTGATTATTGAATGCACTGAAACAGTATAACCTAAACTGGAAGTATAAATGTGAAATGATATAGAATTAGGCAGTTCAGCATTAACAACTAAAGCAATTTGAGTTCAGTTAATAACTTGGGCACCAATAGGACATGAGTGAATGCAGCGTGATGAGGTTTACCCTGTTTGCCTCTTTCCAGGGAGATGGCTAGGGAAGGCATGCTGTTATTGGAAAGCCCAGTAGAGATCAAAACTCAGATCACTAAATAAACTAGGCTTTTCCAGAAGCATGCACAATAATTGCCAAGGGATGGGGGAAGTGTTGCCGATCTTATATCTGGCTTTACAGCAGACACTGTTCTATAAACAGAAGTGCTGGCAAGGGGGAAAGGTTATCAATCAACCATTCAATCCCAATGTATGTGACTACAGGAGATCTCTAGTTCTCTTTCTCCTGCAACATTCACTTCACCAAGTGTGGAGGCCTTGTTCGTGATCACATCCAACAAGGACGCAACAAGACTACAGATGACTCTAAAAAGGAGGTTGGGGGTGTGGGAGAATGCAGCACAACAGATTATCTATACCTTCCAAGTAAAGCACCCTAGAACTGCAAAAAAGTTATAATTAAGTGATATGGTCATGCTTTAATAATAAAAAGCTTGAAATGAGAAGGTGAGGAAATCATACGTGTTCCACTTACCTGCACAGAATAATCAGGTACTTATATCATCTGTGAGCATAAAGCAGTATTTTTCTAAGTTTATTCTTATCCTGTCTGAAATAAGTTAATCATTCACTAAATTACTAGAACAAGATATAGCATGGTTTTTCTCTGAAGAACAAGAAAAGAGGTCTTTTATCCTTTTTTATCCATAAGAAAATTCTGTTTCCAACAATCATCTAGGAAAAGAACCATTACAAAATCAAAGTATACATATCCAAATAGTAAACCACAGAATAAAATTAAATCAGAAAAAATAAGGCTAAAAAGAAAAACATGAAAAACTGATTTTGTAATAGAAAAGCAATTAAAGTAAAGAGAATTTGATTATAGATAGCAAGCACTGTGGGCCGAAAAGAGATATTGGAATATTAACCCATGTGGATGCACATTTTGTCAACCATCCTTAACCTCTACCTAACTACTGTCTTATCAATGGCAAATGTTTATTTATATATGTATGTATGTATTTATTCATTCATTCATTCATTCAGTTTGTTAAACAGGCTAGCCCAGAGACCTTTTCGGCTACAACCCAAACCCACAGGTAAAAACAGAACAGCTACATTAGTCAAAAAGTCATTGTTGTAACATACAACATATAGAGATCAGCAGTGTATGCAAAGGTGCACAGAGATTAATCATTTAGAATATTATCATGTTGAAATAACAGTAAAGATCTGCTATCGAAGTGTCATTCTGAGACGCATGCAATGAGTGCTAGTATTACACGGGATATTATTGTGTGAATGTAGCAAAATGGTTAGCCTGCACCACAGAAATATTTGCATTTACACTGGGATTCAGAATATGGTTAGCTCAGTCAAAAAAGGCAGAGTATTCCATAATGTAGGAGTAAGTTTGCAAAACACCCTTTCAGTAGAAAATAAGATATACGAAGGCCTTTGTAATTGTTAATTACTTTGATTTCTTAGATTATAATGTGTATCTTGCAGTAAAATATTTTTTCAGAGGTAGACAGTAACTGTTATTTAACAACTTGAATGTGAATGGGTGTGGGAGAGGGGTCTACTTTATTCTATTGAAACCGCGTTACGTCGAATGCGAGTTCATCGGCACGTAATCAGCAAACTGCGAATCCAGCAAATGCACAAAACTGTGAAATTCGAAATGTTGAAGTGTTTTGGTTGGCCTGTCTGAGCTACAGATCCGTAAGGTAAGTGTGCGATAGTTACAGACATTAGGGTTAGGATTACGTTGTGGGTTAAGGTAAGTGCATAGATAGGTAATGTAAGATGGGTAATGTATTTAACATTTAGTGTAGGGTTTGAGCTAGGGGTTTGGTTAGTGTATGTGTGTGGTTTATTTATTTTGTTTAGGTATAGCTCCGTAGGGTAAGTGTGCGGTAGTTACGGACCTTTGGGTTAGGGAGGGGTTAAGGATAGTGCATAGATATTGGTGTATGTGGGGTTTAATGTAGGGTTAGAAGTAGGGTTTTGGTTGGTGTATGTTTGTGGTTTATTTATTTTGTTTGGGTTGGTAGTATGTTTCGTGTGGTGGGGTTGGCCAAGTATGACAATTCGGTATTTTGAGTTTCGCGGTTTTGTGCGTTCAATTATTTCACGGTTCGGTGTATATGTGTCAATGTTGTGGTGTTCGACTTAACACATTTTCGTTTAAATAAAGTAGACCCATGGGAAAGAGGTAGCTCTGGCTTCAAGTAGGAGCCATTTTGTTTTTTCTATGGTATAGAAATGGTGTTCTAGCCTGTGTGTTGCATGGATAAATTTTAGCATCTTATTTTCTGCTATTTCTATTAAATTAGTATTTTGTTGTGAGTAACAATAGATCAAATGTAGTACATATTCATTTCTATTGGCTATGGCATTACAAGCTTCTTGGTTAGTAAGTGTGTTTCTCTATGCTGCTTTCACTTGAGTCAAGACACTGTCAGTCTGAATATCAGTGTGGATAATAAAGGTAAATTGTTGGTCCAGTATTATCCCCAGGTATTTATGGGATAAAGCATTTAAGAGCTGCCCATTAGTAGTACAGGGGGCAGTCCTGGGGTAAATTTTCTGTTTCCCATCCATAGATTTAAGCTGTGATTAAAAATGGACAGGGATGAACTTTGTTTTATGTGGATGGGGAGTTTGTTGCAGAGCAGTGGTATCCTCTGCGAGATGTGCCTGTCACTCCAAACTATTATGTTAATGTTGCCGAAGAAGGTTAGATCTCCATACTGAGTATTTTTGATGCCATTTGACTTGCTGACATGCAAAAAATCCATCAGTAATTGGTCAGATGATGCTTTATATGCAAGACACAGGTCACCTCTTAGTAGTCTGTGGGATACAGAGTATAATGACAAGTGATTTGAGTCAGTCCACGTAGGCCATGTTGTTTAAGCCTTGTATCCTTTTATTATGCTATGAATTCATTAAAACTGCATTATAAAATTTGTTATTGTAAATATTAATTGTATTTAATGACACCTTGGAGATTTTCTACCCAAGCCTTTGCTGAAAATAGGCACCTGTGCCCAGTCAGACATTCCCAGTAAACAAATGTCAATAAATAAATAAATACATTTTAGTAATGTATCCAGTTGTTGCCTGTGTCTGGACAGATGCATCCAAAGGGGCATTATATTTAATAACTGGCTTAATGAGGGCTGTGTGAATGGGGACAGTAACATGCCTAGATCTAAACACAGTCCCTTTGTTTAAAGCTGTGCAATATAGAAGGAGTTTCATACAACAATAGACAAATGCTGGGTTAAAAGTTAGGTCACTGTCCATAAGGTCCTAAATCCTGAACAATTGGGTCAACTCTTAGGGGCATATTGTCAATGTAGTAGTTCCTTGGTGTCGATGACTGTTGAAAGGATACAATAATGCATTTTTTTGCATTTAGATTCAGTCCATGATTTTGGCAGTGGTTGCTTTTTTGAGACAAACCTTCCTGCAGAATGGCTAAGTCATTTGGAAATTCAATAACTGCTCCTAGCTTGCACTCATCTGTAAACATAGCCAGTCACAGCCCTTTGGTATTGGTTTTTACTTTAGAAAAGCAGATGCCAAATAAGTGAAGTCCTAGCACAGAACCCTGGGGGGAATCCACTGGTGGCTAATCTCTTTGTGGAGGTAACTTCCCCTATTTTGATTATCTGAGTCCTATCTGTGAGCCAGTTGGCAATACAGCAGATGACATAGGGGTTTATTCTCAGTTATTTATCTATTCTACTATGACTAAGTTGGAAATTTTGTCAACATCTTTAGCCAGGTTGATGTATGCATTGTGTTCAATTTTGCCTTCATCCATTACTCTGTTGATCTTTTCAAAAAATCCCCCAGGTTGAGTAAGTATGACCTTCACTTGAAGAATCCAGAGACGGGTCCAGTGTTTGGAGCTTCCCTGTGTTCTTATTGATTAATTCCATAAGTCTTTCCATGGCTTTACATATGAGATTGCTCAAACTTATAGGTCTGTAATTGCTTGGGTCTATGGAGGGATATAAGTCTATCAGTGGGAGATGCCAAAGTTGTATTAATATGAATTGCATGAAACTTATTGCCAGAGCAGATTTAAGATGTTGCTGTGGCACTAAAATCTCTTTTTATTGCTTAGTTTCTATTTTTTACCCAACATGTCAGTGTGAGCTTATTTTTAGATGGGCAATTCCAAATATGTACAAAGTTTGCCTTCAGGTTTCTTAACAGATTGGTTGAAACTTTGTGTGCAAAAGCTAGTACGATATTGTCAGCATATCCTCTGGGTGCTCCAGTTTCCTCCCACATCCCAAAGACATGCTGTACATGGATTGGACACTCTAAATTGGCCCTAGGTGTGAGTGTGTGCATGTGTGTGTCTTCTGTGGAAGGTTGGCAACTTAACACAGTAAGGCTCCACTGCCAATCATGAGCGGACAGGTGATCTGCTGTGGTGACCCCTAACCGGGAAAAAGCCGAAAGAAGAAGAAGATAAAGTTAAAAATATTCTGAAATGGTTGCATGGTACCGAATTAATGAACTATGAAAAATGTAGAAGGACTAATTCTGTGCCTTGAGGTGCACCTTTGGAAATAACACTTGACTCTGAGAAGTTGTTTTGTAAACAACAAATGGCCTGTTACTGTGAAAATTGCTGAATCATTGCACCACATTATCAGAGAAGCCTACTTTGGGAAGTTTTTCAAGAAGCAAATAGACATTGGAGGTCTAAGAAGATGTCACCTATAACAAGACCTTTTTCCATATTTGAGTAAATTTGATTAATTAAACTACAAAGAACTGCTAGTTGACTGTAATTTGACCTGAAGCCACATTGTTTGTCAGAAAGAATATCATATTTTATAACACATTCCTGAATTTGTTTATATATTAACTTTTCTAAACATTTAACTCGAGGGCAAGTATTTACAGTCACCTCTGAGCTATCTCACCCAAATCAAGTACGGTTGTCAGCAGTGAATCCATGGCTCCCACCTGGCAACGATGAAAACCCTCAAATGGTCAACTTTAACATTGCAATCTAGCTTGCATAAACTTTGAATGGTTTACTATCATATTCTTGAAAATGCTTCCATCGAATGACCATATTCTCGATGGAAAGTGTAGATTTCTGATGTGTCTAAAAGGCAGAACGTCAGAAATGACATACCCAAACTTCCTGGTTCGACGAGTTCAACATAGCAGGAGGTGACACCAGTCACCCATGCTATGCACATTAATGTACCATTACACTCAACAGTCAATGGTAGATTGTACTATTTTGCAGGGGGACTACGTCTCCACCCCCCCCCCTGCACATTAAATATACCAACTCTGAGATTGCAATACAGTGAGAAAATGAGCAAATTCCCTGTTCTTCACTGAACCGCAACCTCCCGACACAATGTCAAACCCAAAATATCGACCTACACTACCTGGTCACTGTAGTGTAGTTGATCATTTTTGGTTCGACATTATGCTGACTTGGAAACTGCAAGTTGATCACATGCCAGTCAACTGATGCAGTTTCCAGGTTTTGATTGTAAACCACTTTGAACAATAGCTTTAAAATCAGAAACATTCAGGGAGCCACTGAGTTTCCATACTGTTTTATAATTCTTTTCTTACAAAAAGGCAGCATTAATTGTGGTAAAGCATGGTGTAGACTCTCCAAATCTCAAGACTGGTTCAGAGCCCAGCAAGAAAAGGGAAGAGGAGAGTGACACTTTCCCAGGCCACATTTTATTGCACAAGTGGAGCAGTTCTTCCTTAAGACTCTATATACTCCCAAAAATATGCAGACATATCCCATATCAGAATGTCACCACATTTCCAACAGAGAGATGAGACTTTGGGACTTAATTGATCCAGTGTAAAAATACTTGAAGAGACACTGCCAGCCAAAGAAACAGAACTTTCTGGATTTATTTGCAATGCTGGGAATTAGGAGGAGTTATTGCCAAAAAACCCAGGAAAGATGTATATGTAGAGTCCTTTCCCATCATTGCCTGAATTTATTTGTGAATAATCTATTGCTGTCAAAAATAATGTCCTTGAGATTAAGCCATATGAAATAAGAAGATCCCCCCTAAATTCAGTCCAAATTTCAAACCACAAAGCCCAGTCTCTGTCTCTCTACTATCTTATGCACAATGACAGTACAAGCTTTCTCCACTAATTGACAGAAAATGGCTTGAGCAGTATCCCCAGGTCCAAATGAGTCTTGGAATGCCTGAAATGTCATCACCATGTCACCAACCTTCAGCTGTTCTCAAGAGCTTTAACCCGAGAGACCCCTAACATGTCATAGCACAGAAGACTTACCGACCTCCTATAAACTTAATAGGGATACATTTTGAGAGATTCCCTCAAGTAGTGGCCTCTTCAAAAACATTTATGTAACTTTGAAAACCTCTGGTATAATGATACCAAGATAGTGAGAGATAGAACTGCTCTCTGAATGAGAGAGAAGTATACTCACTAACCCAATTAATCGAGCCAGTGCAATAGCACTCCACATCACTGACTAATCTTTGTTAAGAATCTTTGAAAACAATCCAACTCTGCTGGACCTACTATATGGATCAAAGCTAAGGAAGGTTAGGCCACTTAGGAAGGGATACAGGATCAGGTGGTCCCAGGCTATACATGGCTTTCCTCCATCCCAAATGAAAGAAAAGAGCTTACATTTCAAATTGACTAAAAATCTGTGAGTGGGGGCAAGATTATACCATGGTAATCATATAAAAGTAAATGGAAGAACAAATCAACAAATAGCCTGAACATGCTGCCCGATAACTAGAAATCAACACACAATCCCTTCCATTAATGTAGAAACCGCTTGGTTTTGTTTAAACCATCTTCATAGATTTTGTCTAACATAATCGTTAAAGAAGGTCCAAACCTTAACCCAAGATACAGCATCTCATTCTGTTTATTTACAAATGAATAAGGACCAGAGCTTAGGAGATGGCATGCAATTAACCACTCATGTTTGCCTACATTAATAGACTGCCCTGACAGAGTACCACATTCCTCTATGATATGTAAAACTTTAGGAAGATCATATCTGGGAGTTCACCAAACAAATTAAAAGTTCATGTGCATACAGAGCTAATTTTACTGAAAAGTGGCCAAGTCATATGTCGTTTTATCTAATTGTCTGAGTTTAATCACCAAAAGCTCTATCTACAAGGCAAAACATAAGGGGAAAGTGAACACTTCTGTTGAGTGTTCCTAAAAAGTGTCAAGAAGTCACTTGGCCTTTGAATCAGTATGCAGGCCACTAAGTAAATCCAAAATTTTCCTAGGAAAAGCTATTGCGTCCAAGAGTGCAAACAAAAAGTCCGGGTCTATATTATTTCTTCAACAGCTTAGGTTGTCGAATGCTTAATGATTGACACCTAAGTGTCAAAGTTTCAAAATTGCTAACGGCCATATACGCAAATTCTTTCCTCAGGAAAGAATTTGTTAGGCTGTCTGGAAATAAAATTAACTTTTCAACCTAAATATAGTGGGGAGCGTCGGCCCCCACACCCCCTGATGTGGGGGGCTGTGCCCCCCACACCCCCTAACTAAATATACCAACTCTGAGAGTGCCCTACATTGGGGAAAGGACAAATCTCCAATAATGGCCAAGCAAATTATTTCCCGAGGAAAGAATTTGCTTATATGGCCATTCACCAGGGGCGGCTCGAGCTATAAGACTGCAGCCCCCCACCTGTAGAAAGAAAAAAGAAAAGAATAAAAAATAAATCACAAGCCCCACCCCCACCTATAGAAAGAAAAAAAAAAGAATAAAAAACAAATATTGCGAATCCCAGAACTCCACGCATGTATGCTTGGAGTTGAACTCCAGACTGCTGTGTTAGGCAGTCCGGATAGAGAAGAAAGGGATCTCTGCCCTGCAGCCCCAGAAGTCTGTGTTGTGATGACTGCACAGACCAGAAGGACACCGGACTGTATCACCCACAGGCTGGAGGCTCCAGCCTACTCTCGTCTCATGGGGAAACCAGTACAGCTTGCACAGGCTGCTACGGAGGACAGACGATCTGTATAGCTTGAGAGTGGGCTGCTGCAGAGGATGGATTCAGGCTGCTACAGAGGATGAATGGGTTTTGATCTGCTGCTATGGAGGACGAATGCAGAGTTTGAACTGCTGCTATGGAGGTAGGGTGTGTATGCAGGATGAACACGGAGTTTGATCTGCTGCTATGGAGGTAGGGTGTGTATGCAGGACTGATCTGGCTGCTAGTGTGTGTGTGTGTGTGTGTGTGTGTGTGTGTGTGTGTGTGTGTGTGTGTGTGTGTGTCTGTGTAAAATGCCTCAGTAGCTATATTCTGGTGGCTAGAGAGAACACATGGTGGTGGGTAGAGAATACTCAGGCTTGAACCCTGTACCTTGGGTGCAGGTGGTAAGGGCCTGAATTGCCTACCCACCACCATTTGTAAAAAAAATTGCAGATTTTTGCATCATATTTATTCTGTTCCTCATAAAATCTGTGGTTTCTGTATGTTTTTTGTTCCTGGCAAAGTCAGTAGTGCAGTGGTGCACTGGGAGCATTATTGCCTGACAGCTACAGGTTCTCTGGTTTGATTCTGGGCTGGGGTGCTTTCTGTGAGAAGTCTGCATGCCTTCCCATCTTACAAAGACATGTGTCTGGCGTGTTTCTCCCTGCTCTGCTGAAAATTGGCTTTTATTCCAAGTGAGACTTTCCTATTTAACAAATGTTAAATAAAAATAACAGGCATTTGAATTTCAGACTTCATATTCTTCAGAAAGTACATGACCTTTTATTCTTGCAATTTTCTAAGTTTATAACATGGGTGTTTAAAATTTGTCCCTATTTTTGGGACTGTATTCCCCCATTATTGGCTTTGTCCAGTTTTTTTGTGCTAAGATTGAGAGCTATGGTGAGAACTGAATTCACTGAATATGTTTGGGGGCCGTATTCCCCCATTACTGGCTCTGTCTATGTGTTTGTTGCTAAGAGGTTGAGAGCTTTGGTGAAAACTGAATTGACTAAATGATAGCCATTTAAGTTTCAGTCTTCCTCTCTTTCACAAAACAGAAAATTTGGCATAGTGGTATGATTCTCTCACTGTTTTTCACAGGGTCCTGGGGTCAATACTTCACAGTGAAATGTAAGGTGGTAACACAGCATTTTATTCTAGCAACTTTCCAACATTATGCAAGCAATGTTTAAAATGTGTCCCTGGTTTTTGGGCTTTTGTCGCTCCCTCAATAAATTTTGGCTTTTTCCAGATTTCTTGTGCTGCAAAGTACAGAGATAAAGTTGAGTTACAAGAAGCTGAGAGCTGCAGTGGAACAAAAGTTTAGTGCTGCTTATGGTGAGCCGGCTTGCATTGTTAATAGCACAACAGGTAGTATACTTGCATTTTGATGCTAAAGGCTGTGGGTTCAACTCCCACAGTAGGTAGATGCATTGCTAATACTGTACTGTGTTGTAGAGGGAGTGGATGCTGCATACCTTTTTGGCGAAGATACCTAGTAACTATGAACCTGTTATGAGTTTGCCATCCATTCCCTATTGCAATATTACTTACTTATCATTTTTTAATGCAACATAGGTAATTTATTCCTCAAGGAGAACAGGCACTTTATTTGTAGATGAAAGAATGAAATATAAAGTTGTTTGCTAGCAGCAACCTCTTCATTAGTTACAGATTTCTTTAATGCGGAATTATTTAGATGACTTTTACTTCAGAGATTGTGCATATTTACTAATACTGGTGGATTGTAGAAGTTTGAGTAGACTTTTATGATGGAAATATTCTGAACTGGGCAGTTTTGTCATTATTGTTGCAAGCATTTTGTTTCATTGTTTACTGGAAAAATGTTCAGAATTGGGCAGTTTTGTCATTATTGGTGCAAGCATTTTGTTTCATTGTTTACTGGAAAAATATTCAAAACAATAAATTTAAAATTCTCTCTAACAACTGTACTGTATTGTACAAGGAATATAATTTAATACAATCAGGAAGGTGTATCAAAGATCATGTGTATGTTTCATGTGCAAGGGGCCTATGATTTGAAAACAGCCCAAAGTTAATCTTTATCTGCCACTGGCAAAATGTATTTTCTTTGAATGTGGGTTTCAATGCTGTTTCAATGAATGTGAGTTTCAAGGGTGGAGAAGTTTTAATGCTAAGTCTGTTCTCATTGTGAGACTGCATTGCATTGTTTAGCAGACGTCTTAGTGTTTGTGCTGTAAAATGCAAAATAAAACTTTCAAATGAAGTCCAAATCATCATAGAGGTAAAACAGTATGCACATTAGTGTTTATGGTAAATGGGGTGAAATAGCCAAGTAATGGTTCATTGAAATGGCTGCAGGGGGGAGGCTCCATATGACGATGATTTTGTGAGGGGGGAGGGCGGCAAACTCAAAGACAGCCCCCGGCTGAACTATGCCTCTCAACTGTCCATATTTTCACAGAATGAATAGATTTTTGCTTATTTTTGGTTTGTTCCTTATAAAATTTGTGGTTTTCTGGCACATCATTTAGGAATTAAGTCACGAAATAATGACAGACACTGAGTTTCAGACTTCATAACCTTCAGAAAAATGCATGCTAAAGCAAGACCTGTTGTATAAACTGAGACAGTCGATAGAATATAAGAGCAATTTTTAGTACTGTTTATATGTTCCCCCAATATATTTGGCCTTGTCCAGATTTCCTGCATTAACAGGTTGAGAGGTACATGCAAATAAATTGCTTTATAGAATTAGGCATATCCAAACCTTTCAACTGTCCCCAATTTTGGCTCAAAATGTTGCTCTTCCCCTAATAATCCCTCCGTAAAATGGCAATTTTGGAAGAAAATGTAGAGGGCTTACAATTAATAAATAACTGTAATAATCAGAGTTATAGATTACTTTTATTTCAGAAATGCATGTAGATTCTTTTATTTTGTCAGCTGCTCAAGTTAGCGTTACTAATATTAAAAAAGTGTCCCTTCTTTGACAGGTTCCCAGCTGTATTGTGTGGCTATTTTATATTTTTGCATCACATTTTTGGTGCATTTTTCATAAAATTGTGTTTTTTGGCAAATTAGTGGCAAATCATTAAAGACTGAAGTTAGAAAATAATGACAGACATTTGAGTTTCAGATTTCATACCCTTCAGAAAATTCATACTAATGCAAGACCTACTACTATTCTATTATCTTTCTAAGTTTATAAGAGCAATATTTAAAAATTATCCTTATTTTTGGGTCTTTGTCCCACTTCTATGTATTGCTTTGTCCAGATGTCTTGCTCAGAGGTTGAGGGGTATGACAAATGTGTCAGGGCTATCACAGTCAGCCAGAGACATTTCCAATTGTGACATACTTGTTGCACCCCACTCCCCCATGTAGTGACTCTGGATGTGTCCAAGCAAGGCAAGAAGCAGTTATGCAGTGTAAGTGTGCAGAGTATCCCCCCATCCAAGGTAGACATAAGTACTACAGTGGCTTTTCATCTGTCCTTGATTTTGCAGAATGTTCTGGTTTCTGTCATATTTTTATACTGTTGATTTATGCTGATTATTCAGAAAGTGTCTGTTGCTCTGTGTTTAAGTAGCAATGCTTTAATGACCATCAGGTAAGCTTGTCTGAGAGTGTAAGATGCAAGTAAGCTTTAATAAGTATGCTGTTAAAGAACTGCCAACATTGAAAGCCTTTCTCTTGTTGCCATGCAGAGAATACTTACATAACTAGATAACGAATAAGCCGTGGGTATTGAAATGCATATGACAGTATTTGTAATAAAAGACAGGATTACATTATTTTAAGAAGCTCATTACATTTGTTGGAGACTTGCAGTCATCTTTCCAGGCTTCACCTGTAAACTAAACAGAATGCAAATCTATCATGTGTGGCCCATAACCTGTGTAGTAATCCTTTAAGCAATGTATCTTGAGCTTGTTTCTTGTTTGCTTTTATTTTTTTACTTGGCTCATGCTTTCCCCATGAAACAAGTAGATAGTTGTGGTCAGTCAGCAGATCTTTTCTGGATAAGAAACATTTTTACAAGTGGGAATATCACAGAGATTGCTACTTTCAGCATGTTACTTGGTACTTTAATAAAGCTGAATATAAATTATAATTAGAACTGCAGTACAAACAGAAGTGGCTTGAGTTGAGTGCTGGTTATTTTTCTTATACTTGATTTTGACTGGCATTCCAGTAATGTATTTAAAAAGTAATTTATTTTTCATTCCTCTCAACCTTTTTGTTTCCATCTAGATATTAAGTAAACTGTCATACAGCCAATGCATTGAAATATATTTTTTCTTCTACACTTAATTTGTCTTGATTGGACTCTCATAATGATGGTCTGGCACCCAGGTCACCATATTTAAAGTTACAGTTTTTGTGGTTTGGGGCATAGCTCCTCCCCTTTCTAGTTGGCCACACCCCTTCCCATTGACCCCCTCCCATTCAGCTGTCTTCTGCAGCCCTCCCTTTGATTAGAAGTCACCAGCTGCCACTGCCGTTCACGATTTTGAAACTTCGACACTTAGGTGTCAATCATTGAGCATTCGACAACCTAAGTTGTTGAAGAAATAATATAGACCCTAAAGTCCAACCTCATCCTGTCAAAAGTGTTTCCTGCATCCAAAGTAAGCAGTAACAAAGGTGCAGCTGATGTGACCACGTCCTCCAACAGTAGAAATGTTTTAATTAGCTTGTCAAACACAGTCCTGCTGGGAAAACATTCTATCTGCCTGTGTGTATCAGGAAAGAAAGAAAGAAAAGAGAAAAGCCTTATGGTTGTAATTATACGAAAAATGTTTATAGTCATAGTTTAAAATCAAGATAGATCTACATTAGCTTAACTGTACATGATTCCGTACCCAATTTTAATGGACTTATAATTATTTATTGCACAAAGTTTCCCCGATGGAGAATAGTAAGGGAAAAAAAATAATAAAAGTCACTTTTAGTGACCAGCAGGAAAATTTTTTTCACAAGAGGCAGGCCCCTTTTGCTATCCTGTTTGTGGAGAGACTCTCCCTACCCCAACTTATGTATACCAATTCTGAGTTTGCACAACAGTGAAGAAAGGACAACAGTTACTGTTCACTAAAAGCAAATTTCAACAAAATCTTCTGCACACTGCTGCCAGTCTGTGAAACAGCTGTTAAACTCTCCTTACAATCCAGTTTTCATATCTCATCACTTTCCCTTTTTAATAATAGCAAGGTTATTACTTGTTTTTATGATGGAGGGAGGACACCTGCTTCCAGAACTTTCTTTTTTAATAATAACAAGGTTATTACTTGTTTCTATGATGGAGGGAGGACACCTGTTTCCAGAACTTTCTTTTTTAAAAATAACAAGGTTATTACTTGTTTCTATGATGGAGGGAGGACACCTGTTTCCAGAACTCCATTAACAGGTTATCAAAATTCCATTTAGTAAAATCTTTTGTAAAATGATCCATGTCTATGTCAAATATATTTAAGGAGATTCTATCTTGACCAGCTTTTTACCTCTGGTCTAAATCTTCATCATCAAAGTAACTTCCTCACTAGACATTAGTAAAAAGCAATATATCCTGCTGAAAAGTGTCAAGCTCCGATTCGCCAAAAAAGGAAGTAACCCTACATGAGCAGCCTTGAACTGCAGGTTCACTCCTGTATAGCTTTCTGTGAAATCTGACAGAAGCATTTAATATATCTGCTGGAGCGAAGTGTAAGGTTTTATTATCTGGGTCTCGAATTTTATGTATGTGCCTTTCCATTGACTGCTGACGTAATTGCAATGCCAAGTATTTTAGATTATTGGAAAAAGCCTCAAAATGTATTATTTTCAAGGCTTTAAGGGTTAATTCCACATTTCAATGAAGAAATTGTTCAATTTTGCTTTTGACAGCTCCTAAGATTTTAAAACCTCAAGTGTTCTGAAAAGAGAGGCCCGAGCTAAGATTCTGCTGTGCTGCTTTACGGTTTCCCATAAAAGCCTTCTACTTCTTAGCTTAAACTGCCTAATCGAGTTACCCAGGAACAGTTTGTATTGATCCCCACCATGGCTGTACTGAGTAGCATCCTTCAAAATGTCCTTGTCTAACTCTTAATTTTGAGCCAGAAGGTATCACCATTGCAAAAATCAAGATTCACTTTCTAATTACTTGAGCGGATCTTCAGATCCATCCCCCACTTCAATATTAAAGGAATGTGATCTAATGAAATAACTGGAGTATTATTAACGTCCGTAATCAGATGCCCATGATCTTTAGAAATGAGAATCTTGTCGATCCTCTAATAATTTTTAACTGCAGAGAGAAACACGTATACCTAACAATAGTACAGTATCTATAAACTCTAAATATTTAGCAATTGAATCTAAAAACATTCCCAGAGCTGGAACAAAAAATACCCTTGGACCTCTCTGTACCTCACTGCAGGCAAAAACTGTCACAATCCCCACATCATGAGGTAACCAATTCTTGAATGAACACCCAGTCACTAAATGTTACCCTCATTTCAGAGAAGGAAGTGCTCGAAAGGACATACAGTGAGAGGATCATAAATAACATGCCCTCACACAAACCCTTTATAGCTATGTATGCACCTAACTTAAGCAGATATTGTGTCAACAGCAATTTGAAGGGTGTACCTCTCTTAATTAATATCGCTGCACTCCTCCTTAAAACAAGAAAAAAACACTTCAAAGCCACCCACTACAAGCCTCAGCTACATTAGTCTCTTGTAGACATAAACATATTTAGTGAGGAATATTTCACATAAACCAAAACTCCTGAAACACTTCATCGGGTTGAAAAACCCATTATATTCCAGGATAATAAGGAGGCAGACATCAAGTACCATGTGGAAATGATCAGCAATTGTGCAAGTTCTAAGAGCAAGTAATGTATCCCAAGACATGTGTAAGTAAAACCGAATCATTTCCAGTCCTTAATCATAACAGATGCAACCAGCTGGGACGAGTGATTTTTATATAAAAATATAAAAGATGGTACAACATTGTCTAATATAAATCACAAATCATCAGAAGTTAAATCATTACAAAAACTAATAAGTATGTAAAAATACCCCCCCCCCAAAAAAAAAACCCACAGAAATCCTACCCCCCTAATATAAAAACTGTGTACAATTAGAAAAATCTACTAGGTGTCCCAGGAGAAGTAATCAAACCTCAATCAGAAAGAAGCAGCTAATGCTGCAAATGTGTATAAAATGTACCAATACGATAAAAAAATGTGAATTGAACCAGGAAAACACTTAACATATTAGAGTGAATTCCCAGCTAATCCTAGTAATGCTGATTGACAGCCCCACCCCACCAAAACTATTTTGAACAGCCAAGAAAAATAAAAATTCCCCTGAAGTATGGAGGGCTCTGTTACAAATTCCCAGAAAAATTGAAGTCTACTAACATTTTGAAGTCTGCTAACAAAGAAAAAAACATTCTAAGCTTGTTTCCTGCCTTTCCTGTAAGTCATCTAGTCCAAATACAGATTTGTTGTATCCAGGACTGTTTGTAAGCTTCTGAGCCCCCAAGCCTTTCTCTGTTGGAGAGAAGCATTCTAGCTTAATTTTGTTTCTTAGGACTAGCCGTTTATTTTAGTTTCAGAACTCAAATCTGTTTCTTTGAGCTCAGCACTTGTTTAGAATTCATTGTAAGCACTAAATAAGCTACAAATTACTACAGCACTCAAGTTTACTCACTTGTCTAGAGCACCTATCCAGGCATGTCTAAGGGTCAGCTCCAGGTGTTTTCTCCTGTCTACCTGAAGAATCTGGGCATCTTGGGTCAATGCAGCAATTGCCTCATGTACACAGACAACCCTCTCCTCCTACCACCCAACACTGCAACCTGTGAGAAATGCACTTATATAGCCAAACTGGAAGCAAAGCTCTATTCACCCAAGACTGGACATGACAGTCAAGAGGAGAAGGTAAACACTTGCACCACACCACACTCATCACATAGTCCCTCAAAACCTACACCATCAAAACACACACATAGAAACACAAAACACACATCTACATTCACGGAGGCTCTCAATAAAAATCTACCCAAGCAACAGGGACCTCTAAAGCAGAAACGCAAGCAACCTCCACCTCCCAATGCAACCCAAATGACACATAGCCCACAAACTCAGTCTGCCACTCAACCACAGCTCATAAGGCATAACAACGTACTCTAGTCACAGGTGACTATAGTCACGCACACTGATGTTTCACTCACCAGGCTAAACAAGGAGAAAGTTACTGTCAGCTGCCTGTCAGGTGCCAGAATCCACCACATAATGCACGCACTCAGATCATTCCACAAGAAGTACAAATATGACTCTGTCATTGTCCATGTTGGTGTGAATGACCTGAGACATACCTTCCAGGATTGCATGAAAAGAGACATAGAGGAGCTTGTTTGATCTTGTAGCCCAGGCAGGTATGACCCTAGCCCTGAGTAGCATCCTGCCATCTCCCAGAATGATACCACAGTACAAGGACAAAATGATTGACTTCAACAATTGGCTAAGCTTCTGGTGTCATTCTAAGGGGATCCAGTATCTGTCTGCCTGGGATGACATGATCGACAAACCACGATGCTTTGCCAGAGATGGCCTGCACCTGTTGCTCTTGCGATTTCAGATACTGGCTAAGGCTCTTGCCACCCCTATAGTGCCTTTTTTAGGCAAGGTTCAAATGACAAATTCACCACGGTAACAGGTACAAGCAAGCAAAATCTGAGGGTAATGCTACTCAATGCTAGAAGTCTAAACCTCAAAATGCACTCACTTGAGGCACTCCTTAAAATGGAGAACATCGACATCTGTGCAGTGACAGAAACCTGGTTCAAGGCTCCAGATAGCACCCCTGCATTATCAGGTTATAATTCATACCACACCTTTCGGCCATCTAACCTGGACCAAAACACTAAAAGTGGAGGCGTGTCCATATTCATTAAGGATATCCACACCTCCAGGCTAGTTGCTCAGCATAATGCATCTGAGATTATCCAAGTGCAACTAACTCTGAGCAAGACCACAATCCAAATTGTAGCTCGCTACAGATCCCCCACCATGCCCCAGGATTCCTACTCCACATTTCTTGATACACTGGAAAATATTAGGGTACAACCTAACACCCTAATAATGGGTGAATTCAACTACCCCATCATTAACTGGGAAAACTACTCATATACCAACTCTTGTGCTCAACGTTTTCTGGAATTTATAAATTACAATGCCTTGGATCAACTTATTCACACCCCCACCAGGGGCAGCAATATCCTAGACCTGGTCATTACCAACATGGGCAACCGGTGTTCCATACCAGAGGTCAAATCCTTGTTGGTCAGATCCGACTACAAGCTAATCACCCTAGCTAGACATCCACATCCCACCCCCATCCCCATTAGGTAAACCACCGTAAAAAAATTTCTCCAAAGCCAACTTCACGCTTCTTAAAACAGAAGTGGCAAACTTCACGACACCCATGTTGACAGACAATAGAGGTACGACTGCTGAATCCTATACAAATGCACTTTAGAAGCACTTACACAAGGGCATGGATCATGCAATCCCTAACAGAACCAAGATGCTATCCTCCAAAAAAAGGAAGCCAATCTGGTGGTCATCTGCCATAAACAAACTCTACAACAGAAGAAAGAAACTGTTGCAAAAAAGAGTAAAATCCCATGATTGGAGGAACTCCCTGGTCAGCCTCAGTAAGAGGCTGAGATCCATCATAAAATCTTCCAAAGCTAGTTACAAAAACAAAATTGCCACTGATTCTAAAGACAACCAGAAAGCGTTCTATAGTTATGTCAAGAATCTCAATGGCAACACTCAGATCTGCTCGGAGTTACAGCACAATGGCACTAAATATACAGAACCAACTGATATTGCCAACATCCTGGCAGATAGGTTCAGTGCTAACTTTACCCCTTCTCATCCCCAAAAAGGGCCCATCTCTATACTGGAAGAATGCAAAGTTTCTGTAATCATGGCTGCACAGGTAAAAAACACACTCTCCAAAGCCAAGAACACAGCATCCATGGGACCTGACAACATCACAGGCTGCGTTCTACATGAACTACAGAATGAACTGGCACTCCACCTAAGTACCATATTCAATCATAGCCTCACCTCAAGCTTTGTGCCCACTGAATGACGCACAGCAATGGTTATCCCACTCCACAAAGGGGGAGCCACCATGGACCCCAGGAACTACCGCCCCATTAGCCTGATGAGCCTGGTCTGCAAGATTATGGAACGTATCATCATGGAACTTATAAACAATGACATTGGTAATCTCCAAACTCTGGACCTTACCCAGTTTGGGTTTGTAAAAGGCAGATCATGTCTCCTAAACCTAATAGACTTCTTTGAAGCAGTCACCAAAGCCGTAGATGAGGGTATGGTGGTTCACACAGCCTATTGAGATCTCACCAAGACTTTCAACACCATCCCCTACTCTGGAATTATAGATAAACTCACTAAACTAGGTATAAATCCCTATGTCACAAGATGAGTTGCCAACTGGCTCACTGACAGAACCCACAGTGTGAAAGTAGCAGACTCCAAATCCAACTTCAGACCAGTGACAAGTGGAGTACCACAAGGTTCAGTCCTGGGACCTCTCCTGTTTGGTATCTACTTCTCTGAAGTACAGGCTAACAGAGAAGGTCTTTGGCTAACAAAGTTTGCAGATGACTGCAAACTAGGAGGCATAATCAAAACTCTTAACAATGTGGACATCCTACAAAAGGGCCTCACTGAGACAGATGCCTGGTGTCAAAGCCATGACCTCAAGCTCAATGCCAAAAAGTGCATTGTCATCCCTTTTGGTAAAAACTCTGTACCCATGAACTACCACATAGGTGTTAGTCTACTTAACACCAAAAGTGTGATAAGAGACCTTGGGACACAGGTGGACAGTAGTCTCTCCTTTGATAATCACATCACCACAGTAGTCAGGAAATCCCTGTACGTGGCACACCTCATCACAAAAGGTTTCTCATCCAGGAAAAAAGAGATCATTGTTTCCCTCTACTCGTCACTCATTAGACCTATTATAGAGTACAACGCCCTTTTTGGAATGTACCTCACAAGACATCTACAACAACTGGAAAGGCTACAGAAATACCTCAAAAAGAGGATTACTGGCCTCAAACAGATGCCCTACACAGACCGCCTCAAAAAACTCCAGCTTTACTCCATCGCATATCGCCTACTCAGAGGCGATCGCTGCCTAACATACAAAGCTATGTCAAACCCAGAACTGTTGGACATGCTTCACTTAAAGAAATCCCAGTCCCTCTGAGCTACACGCTCTAGGGACCTAAACCTTGTCACCACAATAAATAGAACATGCTGGAGGGATAGATTCCTGTCCCAGAGACTTCCCATACTCTGGAACAAACTGCCTATCTATATCAAACAAAGTTCCTCATTAGCACTCTTCAAGAAAATCTTGATGATTGGATGGGAGATAGGAAATTCACCCAGGGGATCACTTCTGTGGCTCTGCTTGACAGGGGCACAGGAAAATAATTTTCTTGGGTGGCGAAAGCCAGGGTATTGTTTGGCTAGACTTATATAGGCTTTAGGGCCAATAGCCTAGTACCTACCTATGAACCTATGAGCATAACAGTAATAAATAACAGTAGTGCCTGGTTTCTGTGCATGAACCCCCAACTCACTAATGTCCAAGCATTCTGAAGTCGATTTTCCCAGCCTATAAGTGGCTTATTCACTTGCTTCATCCAGATTTTATGTTATTTTCTTATGTGTTTCTAGCATTCATCTGATAAACTGTTAATGATAAAATGAGAGGTTTAAAAAATAGACTCTGCAAAGTGAGCCTCATGTCAGTGGGAATACTGTTTAATGTATTTTATTCAAAAGCACCCAGACATAGGCAATTGCTCAGGAAGAATTTACCAAGATGAACTAATGGCCAGGTTCCAGGTTACTAGTCATCAGATAGCCTAACCTCCTGTGAGGTTAATATACCAAATGTTCATAAATTACTACCAATATTAAATAGACGAATCTGATCTTACATAGTTCCCTCACAAATCATAATCATGAAAGTACTCCCTTCAAATGGTTAATGCAGCTAGTGAAATGGGTCAGACAGCACATCAGTTCTGACTACTTCAATGTCTAAACAATGGAAAAGATTTTTCAGCAACTGGAGAATATCACTGCCAAGTAAAGGCTTCCACAGCCACCTTGTGAAGGATCGGTACTTCCAGAGCCACCTTGTGAAGGATCGGTACTTCCAGAGCCACCTTGTGAAGGATTGGTACTTCCAGAGCCACCTTGTGAACAATCGGTACTTCCAGAGTTATCTTGTGAAGGATCGGTACCTCCAGAGCCACCTTGTGAGGGATCAGTATGCACAGGAGTGTCAGCTTTCTTCATCTTCTCCATTGCATCCTCTGGAGAAGGAAAGGATACAGAATGTCCTGGGAGAAAGACCCCTAGAGTAGCTGGGTAAAGTAATTTGAATCTCCAGTGATTTTGTTGGCATAACTTAATTGCTGATATGAATTTACAGATTTCTGGCAAAAATTCCTGCTCACAAAAATCCTGTTCCCTTGTATCTTCCAGACTTTACCAAGAAACCACAACTGTGACTGAAAGCAGCCTTTCAAACCAATATAAGGACAGGCCATGTAGACTCTCAAAGGCTGAGATAAAGAAAAAAAAAACAATGTGCTTTCTTGATTTTTTTTTTTATTTTTTTATTCAATTAGATACCCATCCAGTTTGATAATAAAGTCCTGATACACAGTCATTGCCTTTTTCATTATTTGGGTGGCCACAGAGTTGAATATTCTTTCTACAGGCCCAGTCCTCGATATCTACTGCCCAGTGCTGAAGTAAATCAGTTGTGGCCCCCAGGTCAGATAGCCAATGCTTAATAGACTTAAGTCCATTATCAACACCTTGAAGGTGGTATTTATGAAGAGATAGGGAATTTTCCATATCAGTGACCCAGTTACCCAAACAGTCCATGGAAAATGACAAAGCAGAGTAAGAGTCAGCGGAGTTTGGAGGGCACTCCACTGATTATGAAGCCATACTTGAAAGAAGCTTAACACCATTACAAACGTATCAGTGTGTAGAATTAGAGCCAGTTATGGCAGGTATGGGCTTTACATTAGGAGATTTTCATCATGTTTTAGTCATAAGCTCCTCTCTGATAGGTTGAGAGAGACCACCACAGGGTAGAGATATTTAAAACTCCAGCAACCTCTATGTACATAGCATTTAGGTTAGATAAGGTGAGAAGACAGCTGCTACAACAAAAAACATCCAAATAGCCTCCATCTTTACCAGAACTCCAAAAGTTTGCAGGGTTTTGGACCGAGGAACAAAACAAGATGAGTATGTACCCAAGTACATAATATGAAGTATTTTGATATGAATAAGCCATTTACATTACTAGCTAAAGAGAGTAAAAGGGGACTGTACAGTGCTTCTGGAAGTAGAAAACCAGTTAAAAATGATTAAAAAGCAGAACTATGACTTGAGGGAGAGTTATAAGCCAGAAAGTCAGATCTGCATAGCAGATATAATGTGTTGTTCATACTGGTTTACTATCAAAATTCAGAAGTGGATTTGTACGAGTAGTGTAACATCAAAAATATAGTTTCAAAGTGTTGTAAGATCAAATCATAACTTACCGAAGCTTTAATATTGATTTCCAGATGGCAAATGCAGTTCAACAGGCACATTTTCAAAACAGTGAATACCGAACATTCAACTTTAACATGGTTTGAGATTGGGGTGGAAAAATGTTTTAATTTTAGCCATTGTTTTTCGATGACATAATGAAATGAATAAGTGTGCTTCTGAATTTTGATAGTAAACCATTCATATTTCTAGCAGCAGAAAGAATATCTGCTTGAATACGAACAGGAAGTTAAGGGCCATAACACAAATGGCCACAGCAGAAATGAAGACCAATGAATATCTTAAATGTAAACAGAAAAATCCAGAAATGAAAATGCTCAATTAAGTTGCTATGAATGGGTAGCCAGACCAGAAGATTGCTATAAAGTAAGGAATTCAGCTTTATATTTTATTTAATGAAAAAAAATAGTTGCATTCATGATTTATACATAAAGCACTTGAGAAAAGAAAACTTGACAAAAAAATTTGAGTCTCATTTGGGTACAATCAAGTATAAAAGAAGATGATATACAATGTATTATTTTGGCTTGGAATGGTCAAGCAGATAGAAAAAGAAGTTCATAGCACTGATGTTTATAATGCTTATCACAGTAATAAACCAACAGAAGCATTGTTTTTTTATTAATTTCCAGGAAGACGAGACAGTGAGTTTGATAAAATCTATTCCATTTTCACGAAAATTGATGTTTGATTTTTCATTAGATTCTAAAGTTAAATGACACTGTAAATCAAGATATAATTAACGCACATATGGCTATAATTATCTGTATGGTATTTGAAATGTCATTATACCAAACAATACTGCACAACATAGTGCTGAGTGCAGATTTCATCATAAATATGGAATTTCAGCAAGATATGTATTGGCCTTGTAATACACAATCAAGTAGTCAATATGAGACACCAGCATAAAATGTGAATTTCTTGATAAAATGTTACAGAGCAATAACAATTACTTTTGCAGACTGTTCCTTGACATTACATTATACAGAATTATTCCACTGCAAGGTGATATTAATATTGGAGCACAAATTAAAACAAAAGACTCTTATTTCTCCATACTTACTGAGTTATGAAAATTAACATTATTCTAAAGTTATACTAAGACAGATTGACTGAGGACAGACATTCTGCAACAATAGACAAAGAAAGACGTTTTGATTTCATAGGAGATAAGTTGAGAATTTAACAGAGTTGCTATGAGAAAAAGCTTCCTACAACTGTTTGAGGAAGTATGGGCAGCCAAGTTATTCTCTGAAAAAACCTCAGATTGTGAAGTGCTGAGATGAAACAGGAGACATCTGTCCATAACAAATAAGTCTCAAAGTGACTGTGAGAAGCAAATAGCCTCTGATGACACTTTAGTACCTGCATAGGTGTGCAGAGAAATGTCTGGAGAGATATTTAAAGAGATGTCCACAAATATGTTAAGTATTGAAGAGTTGGTAGTTCCTCAGCTTGAACAGTCACCAGTGGATGAGACATCTAGTCCATTGTCAGTTACAGATACCACTGATATGTTTATCTCCCCATGACTAAAGGACTCAAGCTGTAGAAAACCATTAAAAACGTATGCTCAAGATGTTAAAGTTAATGAATTCTGATACTCAGTGATACCTTTACAAATGTGAGAACTATGATCTTTATTTGACTTGTCTAAACATGGGCTAAACTCTTGGTTAGGCTTATAAGTGCTGCAGGGCCAATAGCCTAGTAATCTCCTATGATGCTATATTTTTGTTAATACACTATTCAAGTTAGCAGTCTAATACTGCTGAAACAATAATGATGACACATATCAAGCTATTACTGCAGCAAGAAAATATAGACATGATTGAGCCAGATCACTGAAACTGTAACTCGCTGGCACGGAGAAGAAAAAATCATTATTCAACTGATGCTATTACAAAATGTCTACCTCATAAATGTTATTTATTTTGCTTTTGAAAAAGGGAGGTATCATGGATTGTATTGTTTCTTAAGTTATTTGTCATGCAAATTGCAGTAGTCTTTTAAATTATTGGTGAGTTTACAACATGCAGAATGCCAGTGTATATGTCATGTAGTCTGCCTTCTTGTGCATTAGGAATGCT
The DNA here is from genome assembly GCF_019279795.1 of Protopterus annectens. NCBI lineage: Eukaryota > Metazoa > Chordata > Ceratodontiformes > Protopteridae > Protopterus > Protopterus annectens. Next base: position 820,617,750 of record NC_056750.1, read on the forward strand.
GGAACATTTGGCAATATTGCGCTTTGTGTCTGTTTCCGTTACTTTGGTACTACTGAACCCAAAAGTTAAAAATATAAAGTAATGGCAGCTTAATATAAGTGTTGTGCACTTTGGTAGACTGAACATTCTGGTTTAGCTGCTGTTCCTCCTAGATTCCTAGTCTAATCTGTCATGTGTGCTATATTGTAACTAGCGCTATGTATTCTACTTGTTTCATAATGCATAGGAACCTCACCCCAGGAACAGCTTTTATGTATCACCATCCCAAAATACTTCAGACAGAAAGCATGAAAACTATGCAGTGATTGTGAAAACACCTTTTAAGATGAAATTGCACAATGATGCTTCTGGTTTCATAATACACATCCCTAAAACGAATACTCTGAAAGCTTTGTCCCAAGTATTAATAAATGCCAATGTTATGAGTCTGCATTTAATTAAAGCACATTTACGCATGACAAATTCTCAAGTTCAACATTTTGCAAAATGTCACCTGTGAGACATTTCTTCATGAACTACTGCAGTATCACTGGTTATTCCCAGTGATGAAACAAGAAAAAAAAATGCACACTGACTACTAAATCATCTTTTAAGATGAGATTGCCTCATGACAATTCAGATTTCATAATGTAGACATCTAGGACAAATATTCTTATTTTTTCCCTAAACAAACTACAGCACTGGTTACCTTATATATATAAACACACATTTGGACTTTTATTAGCCAGAAAAAAAGTACATATGATGAAAAAAATGCTATCTATATTAGATGGTGAACAGTTTTATAAAGAGGTGTCCCAAAAAAAGCTTACAAACATATAGGTTGATGGAGGAATGGTTTCAAGAAACATTTATAAAGAAGTTCATTATTGAAAAGATGTGCATTTTTTTAGTGTGCCAGAAATAAAGATGAGGTTATCTTTGGCATCCCTAAAATACATAAAAATAAGAATGACCCCACCCATTATGACCAACAGTGTCTGTAAGAACTGGTATCTATGTTTATCGATTTAGTACTGAAAGGGTTTGAGGGACAGATGATATACTGCAGCTTATTTGTGATCATAGGTATTGTGTGTAAGTAGTCAGACTTACTATTTTAAACCAAAGCAAATACTATGCTTAGTTTAATATGTGGTTGAGAGATATATTTGGATGATGCATACTGATGTCTGCAAAATGTGTGTGTGCGTGTGTATCAACGAACAGACCAACAAATAGCAATCCAAACGAATAACCAAGGAAGTACTGCTAACACAAAGAGCTGGAACCAACCTTTATTAGTACAAACGAGTTTACCTAGGTTTCGTCCTACACACACAGGACTTCTTCAGAACTATTTTCCAAAAGTACTACAGCCCCTATTTATGCCTCATTTACAACCCCACCCTGTTGTAAGTGCGCCCTCATTTAAAAAGACAGTGCATTACATAATTGCAACAAAGTTAAATACAATACAATACAGTCATTAATCACAATAAATAAAAATTCTACAAAATACTACATACTACATATGTAAGTGGGGCATAAATAGGGACTGTAGTACTTTTGGAAAATAATTCTGAAGAAGTCCTGTGTGTGTAGGATGAAACCTAGGTAAACTCGTTTGTACTAATAAAGGTTGGTTCCAGCTCTTTGTGTTAGCAGTACTTCCTTGGTTATGCATGCATGTGTTATGCACGTGTGTATGATTATGCACTACTTGTGTTTTCTTTGACTTTTATTTATGTGCAAGTGTGTATGCATGTGTATGTCTGTGTGTGTGTATATGTATGTATGTGTGTATGATTATTTACTAATTTTGTTTTTTCTTCGACTTTTTTTTATCTTATATAATGTTATTTATTTTTACAGAGGGAAACCATTGCTTGCTCATAACAGTCATGAGTTTTTATCAAACTAACTACTTATTGTGAAGGTTTTCCTACTCCATTTTTTTTCTTTCCAATTTAATCATTTTGGAGAGGCCACGAGATTTATTTATCCATGCAGAGGTTTGCAGTGTTACTGTACTGAAGAAACAGAAAGTCAAATCTAACCTTTGAATCTCCCTGAACTCTGGATGGAATGTTATAACGATTGTGAAGAAAAGGCATACACTTTAGCACATTATAACTAGGAAATCATAAGCTGTGGAAACATTGATTAAAAAAATGAAGTATATTTTATTTAATGCTTTTTACTTTGTACTTACAGATTGTATTAGGAATAATGGAATTTGTATAATATATATTTAAGCAAACTCATTTTCTTCATAACTATGAGTAGCACCAACAGCTATAGTGTTTTATGTTTGGAAAGTAGATGTAAAAACACATTTTTGCTTTAGCTATTTGCATCAAAGCAAGATCTCAGTGAATACTGTTTGATATATAGGAAGCAGCTTTATATTAGATAAACATACTTTAATTAATAAATAATAAGCAGAAGTTCTACCTTTTACTTTACTAATTGATGATTATTGTACCTTTTTCTTTTCATTTGTTAAAATAGTTACATTATAAATTAATCTGATAAAGGGTTTAGTAGCTGTATAGTTATTCATGATTTTAAATTAACACTCTATTTTCATTATTAAATGCATTAATATGTTGAATTTTTACATCATTGGTTTATTCTGTAGTCTACTGCATTCTTTGATATAATGACAGTAATATATTTGGTCAGAATGTATTTGTTTAAGATAGCTGGAATGTATGTGGTGCAGCGGTAGCATTGTCGTCACACAGCAAGAGGTTCTCCCGTTCGATTCTTAGCTGGAGCGCCTTCTGTGTGGAATCTGCATGTCCTCCCCGCGGTTGAGTTGCGTTCAAAAGACATGCGTGAATGGGCATGCCTTCGTTGAAGGTTGGGCATCAAGCTACTGCCAATCATTAGCGGACCGGAGTTCTGCTGTGGCGACCCCTAACTGGGAAAGGAAGAAAGAAGAAGAGCAACTACTGGATATTACCAAACACATGTTGGAGACTTGCATGCTAATTTGTCTTGTTTATTAGATATTTTAAAATACAGTTTGTAAAATTGGGGAGAAGGACTGATTATTTATTTATGGGTAAACAATGTACTGATGCTGTGTTTTGCTCTTTGATTGAATGTACATCTTAAGGGTATACATTTTGCATATGCAATCATAAGAAAATGATCTAGGTAGTCTTGCAAAAACTGACGGTTTTAAAATTTGAATAGCTGAAATAAATATCTAGAGCTAATGCCTTATAACATGAAAGTGGTTATTCTAACATAGGAACACATAGTTGTACATGGGCACATATATGTATTTATAGATACATATACTGCTATATGTGGGTTAAATTTTATATTTAAATACTTTTCTAGATATAAATATAGGTGGGTGTGCGTATAAAGATATATGGGTGTACATGTATAAATGTGTACATTTTGTGGATAATTTTATGCAACGTGAAGTATATTTAGTTCTTAACATTTGAATGTATATAACCATAGCTAACTTTTGAACTCATTTTAATACATATATATGTAGATACCACTAAAATATATATTAGATAATTAAATTTGATGGTTTGTATCTTAAATGCTGTCAACTACTGTATTCTTTTTCTTTAAAATTTAAATTATATCTAGTGGACGTATGATAAGAAATTCTAGATTATATATGCTTTAAGATATATATATATATATATATATATATATATATATATATATATATATATATATATATAGTCATGTATATTTTACTATATATGGGTAGAGAGCAGCGATACCGTTGATATCAAATATTTTTGATTTTTTAGGGTGTAAGAGTATGTGGTATTATATATGGTTGCTTTATTATTTTGTGAATTTATATTCGATTAAGATATGTTAAGATATGAACATATGTTTGTGTACATGTGTAGATTATAATATGTGTAGCTGAGTATATAATTATTCCTCTATTTTTGGAAATAGATCAGATATAGTAGATCAAATGCTGAAAGATGGTGGTCATGTATATTAATATATACTTACATTACTGGTTTTAATTTTAATGGCAGTAGCAATAGAGAGTAATTGGGTGGAAATGTGGATTGAGGGTGGTTTGTATAATTATTTCATCAACCCAGGAATATGTTATTCCATGGTAGGGGTTGTAAATAGTATCATATTTAGTTTTTTTAAAGTAAAGTTTGTGATTTTGTCCATAACTAAATATATGAAAGCTAATTACAACTCACATTATACAAGACCACATTGCATTTGTTCTAAAATTGTTTTTATTAAGGATGTTAATGTACAAATGTATTTCATTGAATGTCAATGGTCTTAACAACTGTATAAAGAGAGGAAGTCTATGCAGTCCTTCTGTGGAACATCCAGCACTGTATCACATGACCACTCAGATTTACTGTGCAGTCCTTCTGTGGAACATCCAGCACTATATCACATGACCACTCAGATTTACTGTGCAGTCCTTCTGTGGAACATCCAGCACTATATAATATGACCACTCAGATTTACTGTGCAGTCCTTCTGTGGAACATCCAGCACTATATAACATGACCACTCAGATTTACTGTGCAGTCCTTCTGTGGAACATCCAGCACTATATAACATGACCACTCAGATTTACTGTGCAGTCCTTCTGTGGAACATCCAGCACTATATAACATGACCACTCAGATTTACTGTGCAGTCCTTCTGTGGAACATCCAGCACTATATCGCATGACCACTCAGATTTACTGTGCAGTCCTTCTGTGGAACATCCAGCACTATATAACATGACCACTCAGATTTACTGTGCTGTCCTTCTGTGGAACATCCAGCACTATGTAACATGACCACTCAGATTTACTGTGCTGTCCTTCTGTGGGACATCCAGCACTACATAACATGACCACTCAGATTTACTGTGCAGTCCTTCTGTGGAGTATCCAGCACTATATAACATGACCACTCAGATTTACTATGCAGTCCTTCTGTGGAACATCCAGCACTATATAACATGACCACTCAGATTTACTGTGCAGTCCTTCTGTGGAACATCCAGCAGTAAATAACATTGCCACTCAGATTTACTGTGCAGTCCTTCTGTTGAACATCCAGCACTATATCACATGACCACTCAGATTTACTGTGCAGTCCTTCTGTGGAACATCCAGCACTATATAACATGACCACTCAGATTTACTGTGCAGTCCTTCTGTGGAACATCCAGCACTATATCACATGGCCACTCATATTTCCTGTGCAGTCCTTCTGTGGAACATCCAGCACTATATAATATGACCACTCAGATTTACTGTGCAGTCCTTCTGTGGAACATCCAGCACTATATAACATGACCACTCAGATTTACTGTGCAGTCCTTCTGTGGAACATCCAGCACTATATCGCATGACCACTCAGATTTACTGTGCAGTCCTTCTGTGGAACATCCAGCACTATATAACATGACCACTCAGATTTACTGTGCAGTCCTTCTGTGGAACATCCAGCACTATATCGCATGACCACTCAGATTTACTGTGCAGTCCTTCTGTGGAACATCCAGCACTATATAACATGACCACTCAGATTTACTGTGCTGTCCTTCTGTGGAACATCCAGCACTATGTAACATGACCACTCAGATTTACTGTGCTGTCCTTCTGTGGGACATCCAGCACTACATAACATGACCACTCAGATTTACTGTGCAGTCCTTCTGTAGAGTATCCAGCACTATATAACATGACCACTCAGATTTACTATGCAGTCCTTCTGTGGAACATCCAGCACTATATAACATGACCACTCAAATTTGCTGTGCAGTCCTTCTGTGGAACATATTTACTGTGCAGTCCTTCTGTTGAACATCCAGCACTATATCACATGACCACTCCAGATTTACTGCAGTCTCCTTCTGTGACATTTTCTAT
>NC_056750.1:820628630-820666130 GCF_019279795.1 Protopterus annectens
ATTGGCAGACTTCCTTTGGCATCTTTCTTTAGATACGCTTCCTACGAAGGACTCTGTGAACCATAAATATGTATGGGAGGGATTGTGCCAACTGACAGGCTGTTGGGTTCTAAAGAAAACTTTCTTGTTTTTTGTCCTGTAGGATAAATAAAGGATTTTAGCCTGCAATCAAATGAACTTATCCACTTTTCACATATATTGATATTTCTTTCCTAATGTTTCATTATGCATGGACACAAACTGACAGTATTGATCTAGTTATATGAAGTGGTTTCTGATATATTTGGAAGGCTGATTATTTAATGTGCTATGTAATAAACAATGAGGCACTGCAATGTGCTATGTAATAAACAATGAGGCACTGCAATGTGCTACGTAATAAACAATGAGGCACTGCAATGTGCTATGTAATAAACAATGAGGCACTGCAATGTGCTATGTAATAAACAATGAGGCACTGCAATGTGCTACATAATAAACAATGAGGCACTGCAATGTGCTATGTAATAAACAATGAGGCACTGCAATGTGCTATGTAATAAACAATGAGGCACTGCAATGTGCTATGTAATAAACAATGAGGCACTGCAATGTGCTATGTAATAAACAATGAGGCACTGCAATGTGCTATGTAATAAACAATGAGGCACTGCAAGCATTCTTAAGAAACTGAACATCTGGTTGTGGAATAAAGGGTGGCAAGGGTCAAAATGTTTGCAACAAACCCATGTTGGTCCAGTGACTTTGATTAATATTCATTTTTTCTGTATTTTTCTTTGTTTTCTGTTCAATATTTTTCTTGTATGTTTTTATATTTTCTTTTTTTGTATTTATAATAAAATGTAATGTACTCCTATTTTTTGTTAAGTACCATTAAATGTTTTATATATATCTAAGCTTCCACCAACTCAAGAAGATGAAGCCTCATTTTAACATCTCACTGGAAAGATGGTAAACTCAGGAGTGCAGCATCCTTTATGGTGTACTAGAGTCAGTACAGGAAAAATGAATTCAAGCACCTGTCATGGGAACAGAACCTACAGCCTTCTGATCTTATAGTAGCACAGAAACATGCTGCCTTTTGTGCCACCCACTCACCAGCTGTTTACTTTAATCACACTTGTGTCTTCATTAATAGCTGTACTTATGCAGTCTGTGAACCGATAATTTTGTGTGTCTTGTGCATGCAAATAGACTTGTGAAGTATATGCCTGTCTATAGATTTAAATATGCATATCTACTGTCTGACTTGTAAACATAAAATGTATTTATGTTCTCATATTGGCTGGGGTTAATGAATGATTCTTGTTTAGAATAAAGTGGTATAAGTCAGGTAGGCCTTGCTGGTCAGAACAATAGCCACAAAGACATAAAACTCAGATCTTATAGCAGATTTAAGTGTGTTCATAGCCAAGGCAACCAAAAAGGAATGCCTCAGAAGGGCACTTTAAAAAGTTCCAAAAATATCTAATTACTAATTTGCAAGCTAAGTGTTGTTTGAGTTTCTCACCAGAGTTGTATTACATGGGCTTCTGGGCCTGAATACGCAGACCACTAAACTTGCATTTCCAAGACTGTGCTGTGTTGTACATTAAATAAATTATTGGCATTCCCTAGACTATCTTTTACGTACACAGTAGTTTGATCTCCTAAATGTGTTATTCAAAGGTATGTATATTTTCAGTGAGTCTGTCAGGGAGAATAATTCTTTGGCACTGATAATCTCCAGATGGTTACATCTACCATGATTTCTAGTCTCCATATTAGATTTCTTCATCTGATGTCTGAGCTCTTTGGCTTTATATCCTTGAACAGTTGGACTGTGCGTACACACTGCTGTTTCCCAAGGGGAAAATGTTTATCATAAACCTGGAACATTCCACAGCTGCAGCAAACTTATCGTGAAATAAGGAGCAGTATGTATTTTCATGCAGTGTCCAAGGTAGCACCAAAAAATACTCCATGCCAAGTAAAATTCCAGTCTTACATCTCTGTCATGTCACAAATGCTTAAATGCTTCATCTTCTTTTTTTCACATAGTAATTTAGTTTAACTGTTCATCTTACATTGACAGACCAAGTTGTCAATTACTAATCTATCACTTCAGATTCATAGATTTTACCTATAAGTTGCTTCTTTACAGTCAACTAAAGTTGCATAGTGCAATTAATTTGTTTATACATTATTGTGGCAAGCAATATGCTATAGCGACTTATGCATTTTTGTATACCAGTCTCCCATGGCCCAACTTCTGCTTTACTTTCTCATTTTGTTAACAGTTTATTACTTTCTTTATTTAGTCTTTATGTGTATGGGGTAGGGGAAGAGTTGTCCAGCTATAGGTGCTTCTGTTTTTTAACCAACTGCTATATGTTCTTCTGTTTGCTTTTTCTGCCTTCACTGGGTCTGGACATTTACTCCATGTCACCATGTCACGCTGACCCATCTGAATGGTAATAAGACGAACTTCAGAGAGTGGAACAAGGGATGGGGCTAGTTTATTGCACAGAAACACCTTGTTATCTTATTTATTAAGGTGCATTGAGTGGGTGACATCTGAGATACTAAAATGTCATTGTTCATTATAGGTTAATGTGGTGTTAATGGGGAGCTGTCCTACATATGATGACTTTTGACTGTTATTTGTTGCAGGAAAGGGACATAGAGATCTGAAGGTTACCCTGGATTTGGGGAATGGGAATCTTTGATTAAATGGGGTTATTATGCCTATGAGGCTTGTGATGCATTCAGTGGCTGGGGAAAAGGACCCAGGACAGTATCTCCTAGATAGGAGCAATCCCTTCACTATCATAAGAGCAAAACATAGAAAACTATCTTCCTATGTATAGGACATTATAATTTCATTTATTTTGTGAATCAGAAATGGCAGTGGAGCTACCACAGACATCAGAGTTTCTACAATAAGGGGATAGAACAAGAGATGTTCCACTGGGCTAAACATCTTCAGTTTAATATAATCCGAGTGATCCAATGTCCCTGGATGGGGCAGTCATTGAATATTTTTATATTTGTTTGCTGTAATGCAAGCTCACAGAAAATGTGAGTAGTTTATGTACCATTGTATAGGCTTTCTGTTTTTTTTCACAGTTGTGTAACTGTGAAGTTGCGGGACTTTTAGTAAATATGTGTGTATACTTGTAGGGGTGGCTTGCCTCCCTGCAAAAAAAGCTATTCTTGTTCTGTCACCTGTAGGTTCAGTGGTTATACATTTTTTATATCATAGGGTTTGCTGTAGATTGGTTGTGTGTCTTCTTCTGCTATGTGACCTCTTTAGCAAGTGGGAGCACTGGAAGGGCTACCTAGATGCAAGCACATTGCACAACATGTGGAGGACACACTATGCTCAAACACATTGGAAATGTACACCCTAAACATGAACATTTCATTATACATAAAGGAGGGAGGTAGGTGGTGACTCTAGACATCAGCATCTGTATTTAATATTACAAATGTAGAGATGGGATGAATCTATATAAAAACATACTAAATTTCTAGAATTTTTTGACAAGTATCAAATCTCAAAGCCTAGGGATTCCAAGATGGCCACTAACTAGGAAACACTAACTTCTGTAAGCTCTTACCACCATCAATCAATCTGCTTAAATCACCTGCTACTGCTGCATCCAAACCTACAAAAAATGATCTTACAAGACAGAGCTAACTAAATCACACTTACCTGTTGAAAAATGTTTTGGATTTAAAGCACTGAAAGGTTAGCTGATCCCTTTTTCCATCAGAGGTGTAGTGGGATATCCAGCCACATGTGCTCAGGCCTGACAGCATTGCAAGGATCCTACACAAGCAAATAAACAAAAAATCCTATCAAGATGGAACAAATGGAGTAACAATCCTCGAAGACTAGGTTGTCATTAATATCATCTTCAGAGAAAGAACTATCTACGAAAAGACAAAAAACATCCAAAATACAATTGGAAGCTCCTGAGCAATCCCTGAAAAATAAATCTGAATAACCCTTTCTTATGGAGGAACTCAAAGCAGCATTAACTCCGCTTCAGTCTGAAACCCAAGCCTTCTCTTCAAAACTAACCTCTTTCGGAAACAACGTGGAACAAATTATTTCTAGATTGGACCAAAATGAAGCAAAAATTATGGGAAATGAGATAAAAATACAGGAACTACAAAAAGTCATCTCGACAAATGAAACATCCATAAAAGACATGCAACAAAAAATAACAGATCTTGAAGCAAGGGCGAGACACAACAATGTGTTGATCAGAGGTATACCGGAGAAGTTTGAACAGCCACAACCCTGCAGCATTGCAAAGGAAATCTTTGAACTTTTCACAGAAAATAAAGAGCTAGCATAGTCAGTTACAATTGAGAGAATACATCGAGCTTTGAGAAAATCACAGTCTCTGAATGCACCAAGACAAGTCTACACAAGATTATTAAATGCTTCCCATGCTCAATCAATATTGTTGTCTGCAAAAAAAAGAAGTTTATAACATGGAAAGGAAATAAAATCATAATCGCCCAAGATTTATCATTTCCCACAAAGCAGTCCAGACAAACTCTCTCACCCTTCTGCAAGTTCCTAATAAACAAAAACATTAAATTCCAGATGAAATACCCAGCAACACTATCTTTTCACCACAAAAGCACCACATAGTCTATCAAAAACCTTCAAGAAGCAAAATCTGTCTTTCACAAAGCATTTGGTGAAGCCCCGATGACCACGGGGTGAATAAACAACAAAATGATACACTCAGTATTAAAATCAGACCTGATTCTAAACAAAAAGACGAACCACAAAAGGGAGAAGAACCAAACCAAAAGAAACAAACTCCAGGCAAGGCAGAATCCAAGGTGTAAAAATATTTAATCCAAAAGTAGAAATTCCAAAAAGTACAACCAGGACACAGCAATTAAGTATATTCCTTTGAGGTAACTAATTCAATCAATTAATTAATGTTCCAGTTTATTATATAAAGGATGTAAATGTTGTCTTAATGTTTCTGAAGAAGCTCTGCAATAGTGGAGTGAAAGCGCGCTCAACTTAATTGCTGTGTCCTGGTTGTACGTTTTGGAATTTCTACTTTTGGATTAAATATTTTTACATCTTGGATTCTGCCTTGCCTGGAGTTAGTTTCGAAACAAAAAGAAATATCTTAACATAATGATGCACTCACATGTTTTTTTAAGCTCTAGAAATGGATTTAATCCCAAAAGGATGTAAAATAGTGATGGTAACTCTCCTGCAGCCTTGCAGTTTAGGTGGAATCTTTTTATTTACCTCTAACTTTTTCAGCTGTGAATTCTGCTTCAGTAAGACCCATTCCCGTCTTTTCTCTGTCTCGGAGTTCTATATGCAGGCTGCAAAGCCAAACCATGTGGCCATTTAGTGCCCCCTGACCTGCAAAAATCATCTTCCAGTCTTTCTTACAGAAAGAACCCCTGCTTACAGAGGTTAGAGTGCAAAAATGCACTATGCATGTTACGTCATGCCGACTCCGCCTTATCTCCGGATCCTGTCGAGCAGTTCTGTGGAGAGCTTCAAGCAACTAAATAAAAAAAAAGAAAAGGGGGAGGAAGAAAAGACGAGGAAAAGCGATGGATGCCCTAAAGGAGCTTCCCTTTTAATTCCCGGACAACATTGCATCACCTTCATACTCAGCACACGCGCGAACAGAGGAAGTTATCTGCAGCTTCAGCGCCAAAAGAACTACTTTAAGTAGAAATCAATGGCTGCCTTTTACTCCATTCTCGTGAGTTTTAACTTCCAGAAGATTTCTTTAATGGTTAGCTTTAAAAGGATGTCTGGCTATAAACTGACTATCTCAATCATACTGCAAATAACTGACTTTATAAAGTTCTTTTGTTCTTGGCATTTTATTTTTGGTAATGCACTGTATCTTTCCCCAGTTCTACATTGTTCCACAGGTCTTTGAGCTACTAATATATAGTATTGTGTCTCTATTTGCTTTTTGCCTACTTTTTATATGTAATGTGAACATTTGAAGCTAGAAAAAAGAAGGCAGAAGTTAAGAAAAAGGAAATGGGGAAAGTAAAACGAATGATGAAAGAAAAAAGAGAAAAGCCTTTAACTCTTGTATTTACATTTTGTCTGCAGATCTTATATTCGCATTTTTTCTTATCGTATCTAAGCTGTTGCAGTGTATTTCTACTATGGTTTATGCTTGTAATTTATTTTGGGGTTGGCAGATCTTGATGAGAGGTGCACATAGTTTAATAATTAATGACAAGTAGCACTAACCTAAAACCCCTCCTTATACTAAGCTTAAGGTGTCTCATTTCATGCACTCTGCCATAAGGGTCTGGAGTTACCATGTGAGTTGCTCTTCATATAATAGCAGACTTCTTGATATGCGTACAAAGGTGCCTAAAAAAATACATTTCTTCATTGTTGCAACACATTACAGCCCTGAACCATTTTCACATTCAGCCCATCTTATTTATATATAAGTAAGACAATTATGCTCACTGTTTATATTGCTTACTAGTTAACCCTCATACTTGACCGAACAACAAGAATATCTATTGACCAGTTTAACACTAAATCAGACAGACTGTTTGAACCATGTAGTGTACATATACAAACAGTAGGATGTGATAGCCTTTTCTTTAGTTGTAACTACTCAAGTTTTTGTCTGCAGTAAGCTACCTGCCTTATCCATTCAATACTGCTTGGTTTGCCACAATTATAGTTCCAAGACTTATTGTGTAATATCCTTGGCTATTCTGTACCAATAACACATGTAGAAGTGGCATGTCTGCTGTCCCCCATCATCTCATCTTACCTACACATTTGTGTTGTTTTAATTATGTGGGTATAAATGTGTATGTTTTAGGTGCGGTTTTATAACTGGAAGTTTACATATATACATAATTACATATATACATACAGGTGCTTATTTACACACATGCATAAACGCATTCATATAGTTATACTCGCACACAAATAGTAATGCTCATACATACGCATGCTTAACCACGTCCATAAGAGGATTATATTATATAGCTCAGTTTATGTAATCTTCCAATTAAATCATAACATTACATGAAACTGTAGTAAAAATGGGCTATCCTTTTGCTTCATGTGATAATATACCGCCTTTATGTTGCTCAGTACATAAGCAATGCCAAATTGTAAACTGTACAGCTCACAAAGTGTTGTGTAAGAAGTGTGGCTGGAAGTTCTACAACCATCCTAGGATCCCCCTCTTGTCTTCCTCATCCCCAAAACCCATAACTGGGTCATGTTACAATAATTTCTGTCTATGGAAAGGCCGTAACACTGCTGCAAAACATAAGCTGTTCCAAAACTTATTTAATGCACCTTTAATCTCTGTTCAGTTTACAGTTCGACCTTCACTGTATATCTACTGATATTTAACACTATTCAATTTGTAATGGTATCTAACAACTAATACAAATTAACTGTTTACATAGATATAATCAGGAACCTTAACGCTGCACTTTTTTACCATATGCTCTCAATGAAGTTGTCATCCACTGGGTACTAGAAAAAGTAATATTCTACTATGAAATATGACTGCTTTTAAAACTTTCTTTAAAATTTTTCAATTGTCATTATCAAGAGGATTTTGTTTCCTCCATTTATTGAACTAGTACATGTGAATGTTTACATTCTGCTTTAATTAGTTAAAGTCAACATAGAACAGGAAGTTTTAGTGTGTGTAGTTAGATGGATCTTGAAACATTTTAAATGTTTTGTACAATAGTTAGATTTGTAAATAGTTTTTATTTATCTCTTTCAGATAATAGTAGGATGTGGATAAGCATGGGGGGGTCTGAAAGGGGGGGGGGTTGTCACTGTCTCTTGCTATCACTTTATATTTGACCTATCTAAAAATGCTTTTAACTACTGCTACCTTGGTTACATTTTCTTTTATAATTCAGTCATCCCTTTTTGTTTCACTATGTCTAACTTTAGTATAAACTGTCTGATCACCAAAGGTACTCCCCAATGATATTGTTGGAATCATGGAATGTCAAGGGTTTACAAAATAATAAGAAAAAGAACCTAGTGTTACATATAATATACAAATCTACATTCGAGATAACTCTTTTTCAAGAAACCCACATGACAAAAGAACAATGGGAAAAATATTTCAAAAAGAAATTGATTAAACAAATAATAGCTGATGGGAACTGTACAGATTCTAAAGGAGTAGCCATAATTGTTAAAAAAACTCTTTCAAAGGCTCATTAATGGCAAGTGGGTGGGATCCTAATGGAAGACAATGCTACATAACATGCTCTATTCCCTTCTGCAATAAAGAAATCCATATATTAAATGTTTATGGACCCTGCTTATACCAATCCTCTTTCTTATATGAAATTTACTTACTCCTTGAAAAATTTCATAACCATGTAATGATCCTGGGTTGGGAATGGAACATGACTAACAGACCTGAGCTTGACAGGACATATTAAGCTAATAAACAACCTGCAGCCCTTACCAACATCCTAGGCAGTATAATAGACAATTTTAACTTTTATGATCCGTTTGAATCTTTCAGAAAGGACCCCTCAGTTAGTAAATATACATTTTTCTCAGCTTATTATAAATCCTGGTCTAGGATAGACTTTTTTCTAATCTCATTTTTCTCAGTTTATAAAATAACTTACAGTAGTGACCCTATAACTCTTTCTGATCATGTCAAAATTAATCTTAACATAATTAATTCCAGACCGAACTCAAATGAACTAATCCCATCTAACTGGTCCTTTAACTCAAATCTTTTAAATAATAGGACTCTCTGTCAAAAAATCCAGGAATTCTTATCCCTTACAACAAATGCCTTTTACAATTCAGATATTCCCCTTGACACCCATTGGACTGCAGCTAAAGCTACGCTCAGAGGTATTCTTATTTAAAAAGCATCCTTAATAAAAAAAACAGGTTAAATTGCATGTATTGTCTTTAGAAGCCAAACTAAAAAGACTAGAGTCAGAACTGCAAACTAAATTCTCTATTGATGCCGAAAAACAGATGATATCCCTTCAAAAACAACTTCATGAAGGACACCTAAAACAATATTCTCTCACAGAACTAAGACTCCTTCATAGATATGCTTAATGGGCCCAAACCCCTTCAAGGTTTCTGGCCAGGATAATAAATATTAACCCCCCACCTACTAGAATAAAACAAATTGACCATAATGGCAAGTTCTTTTTCACAGACAATGAAATCATTCAGGTCTTTGAAGAGGTGTATAAAGAAGTGTATGGATCTCAATTACTTGATGGGGAGGTCTTTACTGACCTTTTCTTGGATGACCTACAATTTCCAATAATACATGATACCCTCAGACAATCTCTCAAGGCTCCTATATCTGTTGATGAAAACCTTCTAGTCATAAACAAACTGAAACCAGGAAAAGCCCCGGGTCCGGATGGCTATGTTGCAGAATTTTATAAAGCCTTCAAGCATCTCTTAGCTCACCTTTTACTCAAAGTTTACAATTATATAATCCAATTTGGCATCTCCAATTTATACATAAATAATTCCAAGACTATTTTTATACAAAAATCTAATGACATGAAATTCAGCCCAAACGACTACCGTCCAATTGCTTTAATCACTCTAAACATTAAAATTCTATCATCAGTTCTGGCATATAGATTAAAAAAGGTACTACCACACATCATATCCCCTGACCAGTTAGGACTCATGAATAATAGACATGTGTGGGACAATACTCTGACCATAGAAGCCATAACCAATATGACAGTGAATGAAAATTCACCCACGTATGCACTCTCAGTGGATGCTCAAAAAGCATTCGCTAGGGTAAACATACACTTTTCAAGACTATGAAACTCTTTGCCTTCCCTGACAAATATATCAACATGGTCACAACTCTCTATAACAAAGCATCCACCACACTAAATATAAACAAAAAGAATTCAAACCCAATTCAAATAATTAATGGTACAAGGCAGGGGTGTCCGCTCTCACCTTACTTGTTTAACCTCTATCTTGAAGTTTTTTGTTGAAAATAAGTCATAAAACATTTCATCACTCCATTTACATCTCCAAAGTTCCAGTGAAGTATACTGCCTTTGCAGATGATTTAAATATCTACTCTGAATTTCCCTCGACTGATCTAGAAAAAATCTTAAGCGTCATCGACAAGTTTTCAAGAATTTCAAATTATGCCATCAACCCAAATAAATCAGTAATTTACCTGCTAAACCCCCTTGGACACAAATAATTCTTCATACCAGAAACAAAGATCAAAGTTAACTATTCACTCAAATATCTGGGCATAACCTTCACCCACTCCCAATAGGAGCTAATTAAAAATAATCTCTATAAAACGTGGTCTAAAATCATGGATGATCTCTCAAGATGGAAAAATGTGAAACTCCCCCTCCATTCCAAGACAGCTATTATAAAAATGAATATCCTCCCCAAAATTATTTTTCATTTCTATGCCCT
Organism: Protopterus annectens; assembly: GCF_019279795.1. NCBI lineage: Eukaryota > Metazoa > Chordata > Ceratodontiformes > Protopteridae > Protopterus > Protopterus annectens. The sequence goes on from NC_056750.1 coordinate 820,639,102, forward strand.
CAACCAGAACATTCCTAACAGCTTTTTCTTGAAAATGGAAACTATAGTAGGGAAATTTATATGGTACCCCAAGAATACTAGGATCAGCTATTCTAAACTAACCCTTCCCAAAGAAAAGGGAGGCATGTGCCTCCCGGATTTTCTAGCATACTATTATATAATAAATGTGAGCTGTATTTTGCACATAACTAACTACAATCCTTTAAATAAAGCTTGGAATCCCCTATGGTTAAAAATCTACCACTCACACCTAATGGCATCCAAGGTTAATCCTAAAGCAACCATTTTCCTAAATACCAAAACTCTCAAAGACTTTAAGATTCACCCTACATTAATAAAAAATATTGTAGGGTTCCTAAAGGTTATAACATCTCTAGACCTAAAAAATTCCTTAATGATGGCCCAACCAATTCACTTAAATCCTAACTTCAAACTAAACAACAACATGCTAAATCTAGACAAATTTCCTCTCATTAAGAATTGTATAGTCTGAGACTTTTATAAAATCAAAGACCACCCATTTGAATCTATTATAGCATCCTTGGCAGTCAATAAAAGATATTATATAATCATCAAACAAATAATATACCTAGTAACCCTGGTTACAGACAAGATCGAAGTGACGCCATTAGATTTCCAACTCGGCAATTAATACCACAGCTTCTGTTAAGGTCTAAAATGCTTTCAAATGCTTGCAGACTAATAACAAAAATAAAACACCATGACAAAATTTTATTTTTCAAGTACTGGGAGAGCCAAAACAAAGAAATAACTCTGAACCAAAAGCTTGAGGTGATTGATATAACACTAAAACGAACTTCCTTCAAAAAATTAATCTATACTCAGTTTATGATAAACAAGAATGCCTATCATACGCCTTTATTTCTGAGTAAAATCAATTCAAACATCTCACCTCTATGCCCTACCTGTCCCAACTCAGTAGCTGATGCTTTACATATATTTTGGTCCTGTAAAAACGTCTACAAGCTCTGGTGCTCTTTGAGAGCACAACTCGAGAAAATGGGATACGTGAAGTCCACCCTTTCGTGGGAAGTGGCAATTTTGAACATCTTTCCTAGATCCTACAACTCTGAGTCTAAACATATTATTGTAACACTTTGTGCATTGCTCAAAAACTATATTACACTCAACTGGCTAGATAGATCTAAAACTTATTGGAAAGAGTTTAAATCAATGGCTACCAAATATGTTATGGCAAGCAAACGAAGTACAATAAGCAAAAAGAAAATAAAGTACTTTCAGAAATACTGGAGTAACCTTATAGAAAGTACAATAAGCAAAAAGAAAATAAAGTACTTTCAGAAATACTGGAGTAACCTTATAGAAAGTACAATAAACAAAAAGAAAATAAAGTACTTTCAGAAATACTGGAGTAACCTTATAGAAGTTCTAAACTAGACCCTCATTTATTTCAAATCCCTTTTCTTTCTTTTTCTTTGCTTTTCCATCTCTCTTTTCCTCACTTAAATAGTCTTCCTCTTAAAATGCTCTACCTTCTGTTTTTCAGCTTTACCAGACAAGGATGTTAACCTCCAGTCATTCCATAAAGGGATATAATATACACTTATTATCATACCCTATACCCCTAATGGTAGTAGTAATACTCAATTTCTCAATGTTAATTATCTTTTTTTGGTGACACCCGTATATATATATATATATATATATATATATATATATATATATATAGTTAATTAGAATAGGTTTAGATATACAGGTACATATTATGTTATGGGATAATTCTGTTTGCGCAATTGCTAATACTTCCTTTTATGATCTTAGGTTTAATTGTAAGCATCTTGTTTAGTAAATGTTAATCATATTTCCTGAAGTCTGTTATTGAATGTACCTGACAACAAACAAATATTTTAAGTGAATGTAAAGTTCTTTCTTGCATTGTTTGTTCTTTTACCTGTATTTGCGTTGTATACTGAAAATTGTAATAAAAATCATATTACAAAAAAAAAAATCTCAAAGCCTAAAACCACTAAACTTAAAACACCATAAACACTATATACTTAATAATTGGGACAGCACAATACCCCAAGCAATAACTCCACATATATTTCCAAAATAGGGGTTCAGAATACCTCAAACTGCACAGGATAATGAGGCCATAGATCTGATTTCAAAACATGAATGGATTCCCTGCACCAAGCAGTTTGAAATTCTACATCAGCTTTGAACGTCAGTATAAATTTCAAATACCACAATGTTGTATTAAAATCTGTGAGTCATAACTCTTAACCTCTTAGAGCAAGAAATCTGGAGAAAGTCATAAATAATGGGGGGACAAAGCACCACAAAATAGGAACAATTTTAAATATTGCTCTTACAAACTTAGAAAGTTGATAGAATAATAAATAGGTTTTGCATTAACATGAATTTACTGAAGGGCATGAAGTCTGAATCTCAAATGTCTGTCATTATTTTCTGACTTAAGTTCTCAACGATTTGGCAATGATTTGCAAGAAAACCACAATTTTATGAGTAATAGGCCAAAAATATGATGCAAAAATCTGGACCTTCTGCAAAAATCTGCACAGTTCAGAGGTATGCTGTGGGTTACTGCAGGCTAGAAACAGCTCCACCTGTATACTGCCATTGGTACTGCAGGCATTGCACTGTGTAACTTTCAGATGTCTACAGCACCATTTCTGATATAAGGTAGAGTTGGTCCCAGGCAACTGAGGAGTGTGTGAGGGCAGGCTTGTCTCAGTGGTTATCAGATTATTCCTTTAATGCTACAGATTTTCATTAACTTTTACTGGCATATCATGATCTCCATACATGTAAGGATAGGAGGCTGTGGAGTCTGTTTTTCCCTGGTGTGAGGTCATACATGGAGGGTATCGCTGTGTTTGACATTTTGAACACGGTTTCAAATGTTAGAGACCCTTCACAATGTTACTGAGTTTATGGAATCCAAACAAGCAGATAAAAAGCTAAATTCAACAAAAAATGTTTTATATTATTTATTTTTTATTTAACAATTCTCAACTGGGATGGTCCATAGACCCTTTTCAGCCATGACAAGGGCCACAAAAAGTAAGGGAGAATATCATATACTGACAATTTTATTCTAACCAATCTAGTAGCATATTTTGGAAGGTAGGAGGAAACTGAATCATCCAGAGAAAATCAGTGTAGATACAAGCAGAATATGCAAATTTAAAATTGGCTGTGGCTGAAAATCAGAACCGAACCCTGGACCTTGGTCCTTTGAAGCAGAAACCTTACTACTTTAAATTAAAGATAGCTCCATAACAAACTATTTTTGAAGAGACATTTTAACTGAAAGTTCAGCAACAAGTCAGTCCAAGAAATGGGTACAAATGATGTATCTTTTTTGTGCTGGTGGAATGGAGTGCTTCTCCCATAGCACCTTCAGCAGATTATGCACATGTAACCAAATCACTGTAATCTGTTCTATCTTACATTCTCTAAAACTGGAGCTACTATGGCTTCCACTCTGATGTTGTAATTTATTTTACTGTCCCACAGTGTGCATCCTACCATCCGTCTCAGGCAAATTAACTCCATCACCTCTAACTTCCTTATTTGCTCTGCCATTACTGCCCAAGTTTCTGCACCCTACATTAGTACTGGTCACAGTACTGTTTTCAATACCTTACTTTTCAACTTCTTTGGCATTTTTCTGTTATACACTACCCCTGGCACATGGTGCCATTTGGCTGCAGCCCCTCTGATTCAAGCTTTGACCTTGTCATTTAGACTTCCCTTCTCCTCAACCACCCCTCCCAGATACTTGAAGCTTACACCAAATAGTAGGCATTAAAGCATTTTCCTATGTAACGTAGGTATCTGAGTCAAGCTTTCCTATCTACCATTACTTGCAGTATCACGCAGCAGTTCCTCGGAGCAGCTCTTGGTTTGGCTACTTTGCCTGTGATTTACAATGAATCTGCTGCATATAAAGCCATCAGCTGCTAAAACAATGAAAAGAAGTATCATTTTGCAGTTCTGTTGATTTTTTACTGTATTTTATAACACTCCTGTATTAATTGTTACATTTCCTCTCACTTTAGTGGAGTTTCAAAGCTAAGCTGTTTCCACTGCTGCTGTAGTACTGAATTACATTGTGTCTGCTAGTTTTACAGGACAGTAGTGTCTAGATTGTGTGGTCTTCCTGCACTTGAGCTCTAAAACCATCATTTTTACATTAAGGGGGTTCTTTGACCGAACTCTTGTGGCAGACGTGTGCTACAGCAAACCTATCTGAGGTGGGAGCTGCTGGCCGAAAGGTTAATGTGTGTTTTCCTGACTGACCTGTATGACTTGCTATTGCAAAATTTGTATTTCTCATTCTATATAAGCCCAGTGTTTGTGCTAGGCTGATCTCCATGCAGCGGTGGTTAGAATTGTCCTGTACAGATGCAAGTACTACCAAGTTAAAATTTCCCTTAAAATATCTATCTCTGCCACATTCCCCAGTCGCCCTGCTGCTCTAGGAGCATCTGAGTTGCAGGCAGAGCAGCGTGGCCTTGTTCGATTGCTGCAGTTCACACTGAGTATAGCACCCATTCTTCATCCGTGTGTCATCATCCCAGTCCAGTTAAATCTCCCCACTCTTCTCCCCAGTTAAACCCAGAGTAAAAACCCTGAAACCACGGATAGGGACTTTCCTGCTATCTCTGTGCTCAGCCTGATGGGCATGGGCATTCTGAGGCAATGTAGCAATTGTCTTATGTGAACTGGCAACCACTTACTCCTGAAAAAACACAGTATGTGAGAGATGTAGTTACATTAGGAAAATTGAGAGACGACTCTTACATACTAATAAATCAGATGACAGGTTTTCAGCACACGTACATAATTTTCCTCATCAAGTATGGTCTCAACACACACACACACACACACACACACACACACGCACATATATATATATATATATATATATATATATATATATTTACATATATATATGCATCGGTACTCATAAGTACCTTATCATACCTCAAAGGCATCCTATATGCTGCCCTCAGAAACAACATGCAAATAAAACTAAGTCGACACCAACCACTACACACAAAAATACACATCACAGTGTCTCCACAAGCAAGTCACTAACGTGAAACACCACATCTTGGCTATAGGGGACTCCATAGTGAGACACACAGACATCCCATTCCTCTCAACTTCTTAGCGCAAGGAATCTGGACAAAGACAAAAATAATGGGGGGAGGGGACATAGGTGCAAAAATAGGGACAGATTTTAAATACTGCACTTATAAACTTAAAAAGTTGATAGAATAGCATGTTTTGTGTTAACATGCATTTTGTGAAGGCTATGAAATCTGAAACTCAAATGTCTGTCATTATTTATTGAATTCAGTTCTCACTGGATTTGTAAGAAAACCACAAATTTTATGAGGAACAGACCAAAAATGTGTGTAAAATATTTGGACATTCTGCAAATATCTATACAGTTGAGAGGTATGAGACACCCTGCCCCCTCACTAGGTCGGATAAAGAGAGGGTTACAGTTAGTTGCCTGTCAGTGGGCAGGATTCTGCAGGCACTCAGGTCACTCAAAAACAAGTACCATTATGACTCTGCTATAGTTCCTGTGTGTGTGAATGACCTGAGAAGTACCTCCCTGGACTATATGAAAAAGAGACATGATGGACCTTTCCGAATATGTGTCGCAGGCTGGTATGAGCCTCGCATTGAGCAGCATTCTACCCTCACCAAGAATGATACCACATTACAAACAGAAAATGATTGACTTCAGTAATTGGTTTCGCTACTGGTGTCATTCCAAGGTGATCCAGTATTTGTCATCCTGGGACTACATGATCAACAGACCATGCTGCTTTGCCAGAGATGGTCTGTACCTATCACTGCTAGGGTTTCGAATACTGGCCAAGACATTAGAGTCTTTGTTTAGGCAGTGCCGAACCAGCAGACCTACCAATGTAACAAATTCTTCTAATGCCAGACTGAATGCACTACTGCTCCAGTCTAGGAGTCTTAACCAGAAACTGCACACCCTGGAAGTTGTCCTGCACCGGAGAATGCTGACGTCTGTGCTGTTACAGAACCGCACACCCTGGAAGTTGTCCTGCACCGGAGAATGCTGACGTCTGAGCTGTTACAGAACTGCACACCCTGGACGTTCTCCTGCACCGGAGAATGCTGATGTCTGTGCTGTTACAGAACCACACACCCTGGAAGTTGTCCTGCACCAGAGAATGCTGACATCTGTGCTGTTACAGAACCTCACACCCTGGAAGTTGTCCTGCACCGGAGAATGCTGACGTCTGTGCTGTTACAGAACCGCACACCCTGGAAGTTGTCCTTGCACCGGAGAATGCTGATGTCTGTGCTGTTACAGATAAGTGGCTCAAGGCTGTGGAAAGCACCCCAGCAGTGCAAGGCTACAATGGCTATCACAGTCAGACCACCCTCTGAAAAGGAAAAAATAAAAGGAGGAGATGTTTCCATTTACATAAAAAGCAATTGCACCTCTAGACTGGTCAAATAGGATAACGCTCTTGAGCTTCTCCTTGTCCAGCTGACCACAAGCAAAATCCCCTGTCATAGCATTGCTAGCTACATGTCCTCAAACATGAACCATGAAAACCACTCTGCCTACCTGATTTTACAAGAATCACTTATCATTCAGCTCAACACACTACTCATGGGCAATTTTAATTATCCCTCCATAAACTAGAAATATTTTATGACCGCTAACATGCAGGCTCAGAGATTCCTCCACTTTCTTAATGCAAATGCTCTGGAACAGCTAGTCTGCACTCCCACTAGGGACTGAAATATCCTTGACATAGTATTCACATACATGGGGAGCATTGCACCCCCCCCTCTCCAAGTGTAATGTCCTCATTGGTAAGGTTGGATCATAAGTTGGTCTCCTTTGAAATAATAGTAATGGTGGTACCACTATCCAAACCCTAAAACCCTAAAGAATTTTTCCAAGGCAAATTACCTCCTATTAAGTGATAGTATAGGTACTTGTAAAGCTTCCCCTAACCCCAAAAATATGGAGGCCTATGGAGAAATATTTATGGATGCCCTGTACAACCACTTAAACAACTGCATAGAAACATCAGTACCTGATCAAACTAAACCTAAGTCTAACCAGAAAAACAAGTCAATCTGGTGGACCCCTGGCATAAATAGACTATACAACAGAAGGAAGAAATTCCTGCCTATAAGTAAGTGGGAGGGAGCACAACAGAAAAAAATCCTCATTAGTCTCAACAGGTAAATCAGGGAACTAGTCAAGTCTTCAAATAGCCTCCCAAACAAAGGATAATCAGAAAGCATTTATTAGTTATGTCCATAATCTTAAGGGAAACACTTAACAATGTGCTGGGTTGATCAACCAGAAGAAACAGAAAATCTGCTGGCTGATAAATTCAGCTCAAATTTCTCTCCCTCATCACCTCTGGTAACTCTCCATAAAATACCCCCTACCATTCCTTTGCCTGTTATCATAAAACAAAAGGTCCTCACCGCACTCTCTAAAACTAGAAACACAGCATCAATGGGCCCTGATGGAACCCCAGGGAGCCTATTAAATACCTTAAAACATGACCTAGCAGACCCACTTGGATCTCTATTTAACCACAGTCTTCATACAAGCTTTGTCCTGGTAGAGTGACTGACAGCAACAGTCATCCCTCTGCACAAGAGTGGACCATAAACTGACCCAGGAAACTACTGACCCATAAGTCTGACTAGCCTTATATTGCAAGGCCATGGAAAGAATAATCATGGACCTGATTAACAACAACATAAGAAATCTCCAGAATCTAGACCCAACCCAGTTTGGCTTAGTCAAGGGCAGGTCCTGCCTGCTGAAAAAGATAGACTTCTTTGAGAAGGTCACCAAAGCCATGGATGTGGGTAAGACAGTACATAACACCCACCTTGTCCTGGTCAAGGCATTTGACACAATAACCCACTTGGGTATTATAGATAAATTCACAAAATTGGGCATAAACCTCTATGTCACCAGATGGATAGCCAAATGTCTCAAGGACAGGACACATGATGTTAAGAGTGGAAGAATCTCCATACAGCAAGAGGCCAGTCACCAGTTTAGAACCACAGGGCTCAGTGTTGGGCCCCCTCATGTTTGGAATATAATTCTCAGAGGTCAAGGCAGATGTAGCTGGCCTTTGGCTGACCATATTTGCTGATGACTGTAAGTCGGAGCAATCACTGACTCCCCAAATGATGTTGATATCCTATAGAAAGGTCTGACACACACTAATGATCGATGTCAGAGCCATGGCCTCAAACTAAATGCAAAGAAGTGCATAGCAATGCCCTTTGGGAAACTGAATAGCCTTGCAAATTATAACATTGATAGTACCCCCTAAAAGTGGACCCAGTGTTGAGAGGTCTGGGTACTCAGATAGATAGTAATCTGAACATTGACAACCATGTGTCCATGGTGGTGAGGAAATCTTTCTGTGTGCCTCAGCTTATAAGTAAGAGCATGGCATCCAGATCTAAAGATGTACCACTGTACTCAGCTCTCATCAGACCAATAATGGAGTACAATGCATGCTTCAGCATGTACGTTACCAGGCATCTGTAACAGTTGGAGCATCCTCAGAAGTTTCTCACTAGAAAAGTACAGAGTATAACCAACATGTCATATGTGTGCAGATTAAAAGCCCTATCACTTTATTCAGCTTCCTGTTGATTACTGAGGGGTGATCTGTGTCTGACCTACAAGGTAGTCTCTGACCCAGCTGTTACGGAAATGTTCCATATTCGCAAAATTAACTGCACAAGGATTACCCACTCCAAAACTCTAAAGCTGATCTCTGACAAGAACAGCTCATGCTGAAGAGACAGATAGTGCCCCAGAAATTGCCCTTCCTCTGGGATAGGCTTCTTATTTACGTGAAGCAGCACCATTCACTGACCATCTTCAAGAGCAGTCTGGACCAATGGATGGGAAATTGCAAATTCACTCATGAGGTGTCCACCCATGTCCCTTAGGGGCAGAGTCATTCTGCAAAAATACTCAAAACCCTACTTGCTGACCCTTGTTACCTTTCTCCTAGGGATATAAAATTGGGCTTGTAAGGGCTCTTGAGGAATTAGTTTAGCAATGTCCTTTGAACCTATGAACCTGTGAATATGTAATTGAGTAATTATTGTATTATCAAGTCATTGAAGTATGTTTCAGTTTAATTAAAACAAGTATGTAGATTGTGTGTGTGTGTGTGTGTGTGTGTGTGTGTGTGTGTGTGAGTGTGTGTACATGTAATTGGGTAATTATTGTATTATCAAGTCATTGAAGTATGTTTCAGTATAATTAAAACAAGTATGTAGACTGTGTGTGTGTGTGTGTGTGTGTGTGTGTGTGTGTGTGTGTGTGTGTGTGTGTGTGTGTGTGTACATGTAATTGAGTAATTATTGTATTATCAAGCCATTGAAGTATGTTTCAGTATAATTAAAACAGGTACTTAGATTACTGAGTAATTATTGTATTATCAAGTCATTGAAGTGTGTTTCAGTATAATTAAAACAGGTACTTAGATTACTGAGTAATTATTGTATTATCAAGTCATTGAAGTATGTTTCAGTATAATTAAAACAAGTATGTAGATTGTGTGTGTGTGTGTGTGTGTGTGTGTGTGTGTGTGTGTGTGTGTGTGTGTGTGTGTGTGTGTGTGTGTGTGTGTGTGTGAACATGTAATTGAGTAATTATTGTATTATCAAGTCATTGAAGTATGTTTCAGTATAATTAAAACAAGTACATAGATTGTGCATGTGTGTGTCTGTGTGTCTGTGTGTCTATGTGTGTGTGTGTGTGTGTGTGTGTGTGTGTGTGTGTGTGTGTGTGTGTGTGTGTGTGTGTGTGTGTGTGTGTGCAGGTGAATATATTAAACAGCATTAAGGCCATATGTTTTGTTTAGGAAATAAATGTTAGCAATGCTGACAGCACTTCTAGTTGAATTGTGAATATTGGCTGCTGTATTGAGTGGGATTGTGTATGGGCTATGTTTGTCAGTAGAGGTGTATGTTTCATTCTGGTTAGAATATTTTTACTTTATAGATTGTGGTCAGGTTGGGAAATCATTGATGGTATGGTTTCTGAGTTTGTGTTGGTAGAGCTTTGTACCTTCGGTATTGCTTTCCCATTGTTTGCATTTTTGCAAGCAAAGATTTGGAATATAATTTCAAGGGGTGTGGGAAATGAAGAAGGCTACACCTCCAAATAATGTTTGTTTGATGGTTTTACTTTTCCATAGGTTCATAGGTGTGTACTAGGCTAATGGCCCTGGGGCCGTTACAAGCCTAGCCATAGGATTACCCTGGCATAGTGCCACCCGCCCTTAGTTCCCAGTGCCTCTGTCGAGTACAGCCATTGGAGTTATCCCCGGAGTGAATTTTCTGTTTCCTATCCACTCATCAAGATTTCTCTTGAAGAGGGTTAGTGAGGTGCTCTGCTTGACATGTATGGGAAGTCTGTTCCATAACATGGGCAGTCTCTGAATTATGAACCTGTCCCTCCAGCATGTTCTTTTAATTGTGGCAATGAGGTTCAGGTCTCTGGAGCATGTGGTGCAGAGGGATTGGGATTTGTTTAGATGTAGCATTTCTAACAGAGCTGGGTCAAACATGGCTTTCTAAGTCAAGCAGAGATCGCCTCTAAGTAGGCGATATGAGACAGAGAATAGTTGGAGTTTTTCGAATCTGTCAATATAGGACAAGTGTTTAAGGCCTAGGATCCTCTTTGTGAGGTACTTTTGTGGCCTCTCCAGTTGTTGCAGGTGTCTAGTGAGGTACATGCAAAATGTGGCATTGTACTCGATGATTGGCCTAATGAGGGAAGAGTAGAGGGAGACAATGACCTCTTTCGTCCTGGATACAAAACCCTTACTAATGAAATATACCACACAGAAGGACTTTCTGACCACAGTGGCAATGTGGTGATCAAAAGAGAGGTTGCTGTCAACCTGTATTCCTAGATCTCTTATAATGCCTTCTGTGTTCAGTGGACTACCATCAATGTGGTAATTCATGGGAACCAGGTTTTACCCAAAGGGGATGATGACACATTTTTTGGCATTGAGCTTAAGTTCATGGTTCTGACACCAGTCACTGGTCTTAGTAAGGTCATTCTATAGGATGTCAGCATAATTTGGGGAGTTAATAATAGGTCCCAACTTGCAATCGTCTGTGAACTTTGTCAGCCAGAGTCCCTTCGTGTTGGCCTGGACTTCAGAGAAGTATATACCAAACATGAGAGGACCCAGGACCAAACCCTGTGAGACTCCACTCATGACTAATCAGCAGTCTGACTTGGAGTCAGCTACTTTCACACTCTGGGTTCTATCTGTGAGCCAGCTTGCAACCCACCTAGTGATATAGCGGTTGATGCCAAGCTTAGTGAGTTTTTCTATGATTCTTGAGTGGGGAATAATATCAGAAGCCTTGGCCAGATTAAGGTAGGCTGTATGATCCACCTTGCCTTCATCCACAGCTCTGGTGACTGACTCAAAGTTGTGCAGGCATGATCTACCCTTCACAAAACCAAACTGTGTGGGATCCAGAGTTTGGAGATTCCCTATGTCCTTGTTTATTAGGTCCATGATGATGCATTCCATAGCTTTGCATATCAGACTCATCAGGCTAATGAGGTGATACTTCCCAGGGTCTGTAGTTGCTCCTCCTTTGTGGATAGGGATAACTGTAGCAATGCACCATTCGGTAGGGACAAAGCCTGAGGTGAGGTTGTGATTGAACAGGGCACACAGGTTAGGTGCCTGTTCACTCTGTAGTTCATGTAGAACATAACCAGGGATATTGTCAGGTCCCATAGAAGCTGTATTCTTGGCCTTGGACAGTGCTGTTTTAACCTGTGCAGCAGTAATACTGAGTGCCTGGCAATCTACTGGTATTGTGATTGGTCCTTTGGGCGGAGGGGGGTAGAGTTGGCACTGAATCTGTCGGCCAGTATACTGGCAGTATCTGTTGGCTCGGTATAGGAGGTATCATTATGCAGCAGCTCAGAGCAAATCTGGGTATTGCCATGGGGATTCTTTACATAACTATAGAAGGCCTTGTGGTTGTCTTTACTATCTGCTGCAATTCTGTTTTCATAGCTAGCTTTAGAGGGTTTGATGAGGTATCTCAACATTTTGTTGAGGCTGATTACCAGTATTGTGGGTGCTGGGTTTTAATGTTTATTTTCTCAATATTATCAGCTTATTTTTTTTATTATTTGTGTTATCCTTATGTACCATGTATATGCTGTTCCCTGGCAAGTGTGCACTCATTTGTGAGTGCCTCACACAAGTGCATTCACAACTAGCACAACCTCATAAATGCTGCAAAATCACAAGAAATAACTGCCTGCACCCCCTCTGCTGAGGAAGGCTTCATCCCCCAGACAATTCTACCTGCACATATCAACTCTAAGGTCACTCGAACATGAAGAAAGAGTCAATCTTTGGTATGCTGACAGGTCATACTTCCAGGAGAAAATCAAGCTAGCTATATACTTGCCAATGGCACTCATTTGTGTTATTTGTGTTTCAAAAATAAGCCTGGTTCCAATATATATGCGCACTTGTGTAAGTTTTATATATTTATTTATTTACATTTGTTTACCGGGAAATTCTGACTGGACACAGGTCCTTTTTCAGCGGAGGCCTGGGGAGAAAAGCTCCACAAAAATTATAAACGAGCAAAGTGCATGAGTAATTGAGATTACAGTAATAAAGATGACATACAATAAAACAGAACAACTGGTACATTTTACAATATTAAAGAAACAATGAGTTACCTAATGATAGTATACTTAGCAATATCTGACTAGTGACCAGGAATCAAATAAGGCTAAATGTACAAGTAGTACTTAAAGTTTAACATGTTCTGTACCAGCTAGAAAACCTCAGACATTTATACAATGTTGGGAAAAGAGTTCAAGTGTAGGAGGGAGGAAGATGGAGAGTTTTTAGTCAGGAATGGACAAGGACAGAGCCAGTGCATTTTTAGGTGAGACTTAAGTGCAGTCTTGAAGTGACTGCTGGAAGGTAGAGTGGTTATAGAAGGGGGAAGGTTGTTCCATAGTTTGGATATGGCACAGAAGATTAGAGCTTCTCCTGCTGAGTTTTTGGCTGTGGTGATAAGAAGTAGATTTTTGCTGTTGGAGCGTAGGGGTCTAGTGGAGCAGTAGGGTTGGAGAAGGTTTTGAAATTATGAGATTTTAAGAAGATGGTTTACTAGTTTGTGGACAAATGAGAGTTGGTTCAGGTGAAGGAGTTGTGGGAGTTCAAGCCAGTCTAGTTCGCTAAGTGTAATACAGTGGTGGCTGCTGTAGGATCTGCCTGTAACAAATTTTTCAATTTTATTGTAGCAGGCCTCGAGCTTGTTTAGGTCAGACTGTCTATGGTTGGTAAGTATAGGTGAAGCGTAGAGTAAGGTGGAGATTAGTAGGGAATTGGCAACAGAAGCTCTGGCTGTCTTGGTGAGGTATTATTTGTTTCTATACAATGCACCTAGATTTTTGTGTACTGTTTTTATGGCAGGAGATATGTGGGTGTCAAATGTGAGATTGTTGTTAATCTCTACACCAAGTAGTTTGGAGTGATTTGATGGAGAGGTGACTGTATTGTCTTTGGCAAGGATATTGAAGTGGGGGACATTTGGATAGATTTGGAGTACTGGAAGATAAGAAGCTTGGTCTTGCTAGGATTGAGTAGAAGCTGGGCTTTGGATAACCAGCTTTCTACAGATGAGAATGATTCCTGTGTAATCTTCTGGAGTTACAGTATAGTGGGAGCAGAGTAGATGAGGGTGGTGTCATCTGCATATTGTATGAGAGAAGCATGCTTGGTGGCGGTATGTAAGTTTTTGGTGAAAAGGGAGAATAGTAGGGGGGGCCAAGGAAGGAGCCTTGGGGAACACTGAGAGTAACAGGAATGTGAAGAGATAGGTTATCATTTCAATGAACTGATTGTTGACAGCCAGTCAGAATAGCTATGGAACCAATTGGTGGCTGATTGGGAAAAGGATAGGTGAGTGAGAACAGAGTGTAGTATTTTGTGTGTGGGATCATGGGATTGTCAAAACCCTTTGATAGATCCAGAAATATAGCAGTGGAGAACATGCCATTGTTTTTATGATGAATGATATTGTTGGTGAAAGAGAGCAAGGTGGTAGTAGTGCTGTGATGTGGCCTGAAGCCATGTTGGGTTTTGGAGATGTGATTATTAGCTAGGGAGTAGTCTAAGACCTGAGAGTTAATGCATTTCTCAAGTATCTTGGAGAATGGGGAAAGGATGTCGATGGGGCAGTAATTGGAAAGGTCAGTGGAGGAGCCACATTTGTGGAGGAGAATGATGTGTGATATTTTCCACAGAGTGGGTACATAGCTTTCTGATATGGAGCAGTTAATTAACATGGAAATTGGATAAGCTAGGGCATCAGCTGCTATTTGTAGGCATCCTGAGGGGAGGTTGTCAGCTACAAGTTTTGTGGGCTAAAGTTTTGACTGAAGTCTTTTTATGTAGGAGGTGGGTACCTAGGAGAAGGGAAAAGCAGGGGTGAAGAATTAGGGTTGGGAGTGGGGGAAGTGGATGAAGGGTAGTGTTGGCTGGCTAAGGATAGAATGGTTTCAGTGAAATGCTTATTGAAAGAGTCAACAATACTATTGGAAGAGGGGGGAATGGTAGGCAGAAGGGCGTCTACTTTGCCTGGGTGGAGGATGGAGTTTATTGTGGATGAGAATTGCTTAGGGTTGTGGTGAGAATAGTTTAGGGTGGACTGATAGTAAAGGATTTTATCTGTTTTTATTTGCTTTTTGACCTTATTGTACAATTCAAGGCAGGATTGCCTAACGGACGGGGTGGGTTTATTAGGCACCAGTGTTCCCAGATCTTATCTCTGATTTTCATTAGTGCCCAGGTAATTTTTTGTAGCCAGGGAGAGCTCTTAGTTTTAACTCTGGCATTTCTTATGGGGGCATGGGTGTTTAGGATGTTGAGGAAGGTGCTGTTGAAGAAGTGGGTGGCTTCATCTAGATTCAGGTATTTTAGTGGTGTCCAGACTTACATTTTGGAGGGAAGAGATAAAGGAGTGAGGGTTGAAATTTGCCTTGTTTTGGATTTGTCTATGGATAATGGGCTTAACACTGTTAACATGGTGTCTTAGGAGGAATATTGGGGAATGGTCACTGAGGCTGTCAGGTAGACAGCCAGCTATGTAAGACTGAGGATCTTTGTTAACTAATATCCAATCAAGAATGGTATGATTGTTAGGGGGTTTATTTATATGGGTAGGTGATTGTATTAGTTGAGAGAAACCATGAAGATTTAGGTGCAGAACTGGGTGATTGTTACTACAGGATAGCCAGTTGATATTAAAGTCACTGAAGATAATGGTTTCCTGGTGTAGAGAATGACTGGCCCAGTTCAGGAGGTTTTCTAGAGGAAGTATGTTTTGGCCTGGTGGGAAATAGCACCCTATGATATTGATTGTTTTATCTGGGTTTAGTATGAGATTGGCATATAAGAGTTCTTCGTTCCTGATCTGAGGAGCAGATTTGTTGAGAGTTTGGATGTTGAGGTGGTGTTTAAACATTAGTGCTACACCACCCCCTTTCCTGGATTGTCTATCTATGTGAAGGATGCTGTAGCCAGGTTTCAGTTATGATGAGAATATTTGCGGAGTACAAGTTTATGTTGGCATGTAGGCCTTGGATTTTATTACATATACTTCTGATGTTTAGACACATGATGAGGAGGTCAATGGCTCTTTTTTGGTTGTGATTAATGAGATGGGGGAGTTCTTTGGAAGAGAGTTTGAGGTGGTGTTAGTGATTATGGGACCAGGGTCCGGGTGGATGACTCCGCTAAAGGCTAATTTAGAGAGGGTAGCAAACATTAACTTTATAAAGGTAGTAAAGAACCTGTCATATTTTTGGGATATTTTTTGTTTAAATGTAGTAGGTATTTGGTAATTGAGTGGATGTATTGGGATGACGTTTTTGGTGGTAGGGGAAATGTAGTTATAGACTGGGTGTTGGAAAGAAGCTGACGTGAGGGTGCAGTGAAGATGGTAGGGAGTGACTATTGTGGAGTCCTGGTAGGATGCAAAGTGTGCAAGAAGAATGCAGGTAAGGAGTGTAATCAAGTTAGGCAATAGCATGATTGTGTCAGATTAGATGTGTGATAGGAAGAAAGGAGGGTGCTGTATGGGGGAGAAGAGCACAGAGGTTTGTCCTGATTGGCTGATGGTTATGGGAGTGGATATAGCTTAAAATAAATGTAGATGTACTGGGAGCATGTGGGATTTGGGGGCAGGGTGGGGTGCGAAGTAAGCCTGTGCATAGCACAGATGAACAGAGCGAAGCCTAAACCCCCAAGCAAAAGTTTACAAGGTAAGTAATTATCTAGACAGTGCTGTCTTTTTTTGGTCATTTTTATTTTTTTTCAGGGAATTCTGGTATGAAAGGGCAAGAAGATTCCTAGTTGTATCAATACTAACTAGTACATTAAGGAAGCCTATTTCACTGGTGGAAAACTTATATGTAAATTTAAGAAAAGATGTAGTGGACTCTAGATGGCTAATAAACGACATAGCGAAGTGGCGTGCAAGTGGGATTGTGCCAAAAATAAAAAAAGAAACATGAAGATACAATTTTAAGTGAAATCTGCATTTTGCCATTATAGTGTATGGCATGCAAAATCAAAACAATAACAGGTAACACTGGTTGCTAAGGAGAAAGGCTCTAAGGGACCGGGGATTAAGGCAGTGGGGTATGGAAATGAGCAAATTTTACTGAATCACTAAATGGGAGACTGGTGTAAGCAGGAGAAGCAGCTGACATGAAAAGGGGGTGTGTCATGCTCGGTGTAAGCACATTGGAGCTCCACGGCTCCCATTTGAGCTTAGCTAAGCACAGCTAAGTAAGGGGTTGTGTCTGAGGCTGTATTAACTTATTCCATGAAATGAAGAGCATGTTCAAATCCAGGGGAGGGACATTTCTGCTTCAAAGTGTTTACTTTTAGCTAAATGAGTTTGCGGGGTTTGCGCGGCACACACCGGGTCTTAAAAATTAAAAAAAAAAACAGAAATAGCAGAACTGTCTACATTTCGGCAGCGGGTTTGCACGGTATGCCTCGGGGCTTAAAAAGGGCGGAAATGGTAAGGGGAAAAAAAAGGGGGAAATAGCAATCAAGTACAAATAAAATAGCAGGCAGGTGGAATGTATCATAGCCAACCAATCATACAGGCAGCATCTGCAGCACAACAGTATAAACTGCGCAAACACCTTTCAGTCTGTTTTTTCCTTCAAACTCTGCACCATTGGTGTATACATGCGGGGGAATTTTAACCGACAAAATGTTAGGGGCTGCTGTCACTTTGATACATCAGTATGTGCTAGAGGCTGAGGGCAGTGAGGAGGATAATGCTGGCAACCACCCCAGATTGAGGAGGAGGAGAAGAGTGTTCAGACCCAGGGTAACCTACCAGGAGCTACATGATCTGAAGAGAGTAGAGTGCCACTGGGTAGACAGGGACATACTTCAGCCACTCATCAAGCTGTGCCAGCCTCACCTCAGACCCAGAGCCAACAGAGGGGAACCCATCCAAATAGATACCAAGGTATGTGTAGCCTTACGAATACTAGCTACAGGTACTTTCCAAAGATCTACTAGGGACATCATGGGGGTCTCACAGGAATCTGCATCCGGGATATTCCACCAGATCCTGGATGCCATGCTACCACATGCCGGTGAACACATTTATTTCCTCAGCACCATGAGGAGAGGACCAGCAATATGCGCCTCTTCCACCATGTAGCAGACTACCCAGAGGTACTGGGTGCCATAGACTGCACATACATCCACATCAAAGTACCACCCGGTGAGCAGGGTAGGGTCCACTTAAACTGCAAGGGCTTCCACTCCATCAACTGCCAGGTCATGTGCAATGCCCAGGGCATTATCATTAATGTGTGTGCTGGCAGGGTCTATATTATATGTACGAAGAGACTATTCTTTGAACATATAATAAAGAGTGAACATTTTAAAGCTTGAATGGCCACATCCGCATCCGCAAATTTTTTTCTTGGGAAAAAATTCACAGGGCCATACACAAAAAACACAAACTTCAAAACCCTAATCATGTTGGGGGCTTCACCCCCCCCACACACCCCCTCCAACTAAATATACCAACTCCGAGATCATTCTAAGTTGGGGAAAAGGGCAATTCCTGATAACGGCTGACTGAATTTTTTCCCAAGGAAAAAATTCACGGATGTGTCCATTCACTCTTTAGACCATTCCCTCTTCAGGGGTCAATGATTATATGTTCGAAGCTATCACAAATCCCACATCTGGTATTCTTCACAGCGGTATCAGGGATTTGCCAGGGGGGACATCCCATATGGCCATCTAGTGGGAGATGCTTGCTATGCACTGGAGCCGTGGATGATGACCCCCATTAGAAATGCGCACACACCCACCCAAGAATACCATAATGAGGCACACTCATAAACCAGGATCATTATAGAGCATGTGTTCAAGATGCTCAAGTCACGGTTCCACTGCCTTGACATATCTGGTGGAGCCTCGCAGTACTCTCCAGCCACATGTGCACACATGTTCATAGTATGTGCCATGCTACACAATATGATCCCATGGAAAGAGCTGCAGCAGAAACAGCATGGGGAAGGGCCACACAGCCCCCCCACCATTGCCAAGGTCCCCAAAGGCACAGAGGGCCTCAGCGGAGGAACCCCCTCAGCCTGCTTCTCTAGGCAGATGGAGGCATGCCCAGTATGCCCTGACCTTGGCAAAGAGGCAACACATAGCACACACACTGACACTGTAGGCACCCAGGAACTGACACCTCTCACACAGTAAAAGAGATGACACATCACACTACCTGTAACTTACCATGTATAGGCATTGTTCTGCATGCATCTGACATAGGCAGCCCTCAAGCACCATCCTCACAACTGCTGCAGGTACAAGGTAAGTCAGTCTTCTTAACAATAAATGAATGTATTTGTATGTTCTGGTAGCATATCTATGGAATTGTTGCATGCATGCAAGGGAATGGGGTGGCCTACTGGGATAGCAGCAGACAACTGACAGCTATGCAGGACACAAGGAAAAGTTTGGCCAGTACTGGCCTCCCTACACTATGCAGTAATACCCAAGGTGACAAATCCCACTGCAGTATATGTGGGGGCCAATTAACTGGGAGAGTCATAGGTCACAGGCATGGATGTCAGTGTGGGGGTCCCATACTCACCCTTCAGCCTCATCCAGCAAGTCAGCTGTAGAAAATCATAAAGAAATGTCTGTCAAAGGCCCACAAATGGTGGCAATGTTGAAATACCCCTCTACAGACTTACACAGTGACAGCACAGCAGGTCTTTCAGTTGCAGTAAGTCTCTGAAGGGTAAGAAGTCTGAAACTCAAATGTATGTCATTACACTCTGACCTGTGGTCTTTAGTGATATGCCTCTAGTCTCCAAGACAGGGCACAATACTATGCTAAATGGAACCAAAATGTAAAGCAAATAACAGCACAGTCTGTGCAAATGTGTGCAGCGGACAAGTGTGCCCCCCACCCACATTCCCATAGAAATGCAGTAACATGTATGTTTGCAGGGAAATAGCAGCAGGGCACACATTTCCAGGGATGTCCAAATCCACATGATAACTTCTTGCATGTCCACAATATGCAGAGGTCAATGAGCTATGTATATGTGTGGTTAATACTGTCAGGAGTTTGCCAGCACTTACTCCTGGCTGTTGTGTTGTAGTGGCCTAGGTGCTGTCTTTAACAGGGCCATGTTCAGAGAACTGCAGTGCCAACTATTCTGCATGTCATCTACACCTATGGTAGGAGATGTACACACTGTCCAGATGTCAATATCTGTTAATGCAGGAAAGCTGTACAGGTCATGTACAGGGGGCCACACATATGGACAGTACACAGCTGGAGTAATCTACAAAGTGCCTACCATACCTCTCAACTGTATAGACCTATTGCAGAATGTCCAGAGGTATGCATCATTATTATGGTTTGTATAACATGAAATAGTGGTTACCTGGCAATTAATTGGCAAACCAAGCAAGACGAAGGTCAGAAAATAATGACAGATTGTAGTGTCAGACTGCTTACCCTATATAAACATGCATGCTAATGCAAAGCCTGTTACTGAATCACCTTTCTAGGTTTGTAAGGCCAATACTTAAAAATGGTCCCTACATTTAGGCCTCTGTCCCCCAATAACTTATGGCTTTATCCAGATGTCTGGATCTCAGAAGTTGAGAGGTATGGTGCCTAGTAGGAGAGCAGGTACCTGAAGGTCAGTGTACTGCCAGTTTATAAAAGGCTGCCACCTTTCTGTGTCAGCACCAACATGTCACTGGCCAACAGCCATACCCCTGGAATGACACAGGTTGTCACAGAAGGAACACAAGTATGCCTTGTATATCTGTTCTGCTTGTCCTAACATTGCACTAGCCTGCCAACTATTTGCAAAACAAGAAAATGTCATGTCAAAACAGCAATGGCAGACAGTGGGGAAGCAGACTTCAAACTCATAAGAGCAAACAAGCAATTACCAAACTGGTCTCCCAAGTGTCTATGTTTGGCAGAACATTATTAACACCTTGTCCCCATGTGTGGGCCTTTGTCTGACTGTCATAATTGGGCCTGTGGAGATGTCAGTCTGTGATGGTATGACAGCTAGGCCCACATGTAGCCTCATAATAAATAGCAACACAAAATGTCTAAGGACCACAGCAAATAGAGTGGTGCAATGATGGGCAACCTGCTAAATAGGTACACTCAGAGGTGTGAAGTCCACAACCCTGTGTGCGATGTAATGGCATGTATCCTGCCCACATCAGAATTACAAATACATAGCAACCACTGTGGCCAAAGCCTGTGACTGGACTACAGAAGAACAGAGAGACACACATATAAGGGGAAGGGGAACCACTGGCCAGACAAATGGAGAATGTGCCCAACAGAACAGATTGTGCAGTAACAGAGGTGCCATGCAGTGTAAGGAGTCAGTAAACATCACCTGCAAATACACAATGGTAACATAGGTGCCATGCAGTGTAAGGAGTCAGTAAACATCACCTGCAAATACACAACACGCACCCATGTAAGTGGAGGACTGCAACAAAACAAAACCCAAACAATGGACACCTCAGAGGCAAAAATCACATGAGAACTCCACAAACCTACACACCACAGACCATCTAGATGCCACACACAAGGGTCTTGCAAACACTAAGGCCTTACCCCAAACCCCAAATACCTACCCTACCCTACACAGGCTAACAGCACTGTCCCTCTACCCCATTCCTTACAGACTCTACTGAGGTGACCCCTGTCTGGTATACAAAGCAATCCAGACCCTGCCTTGATGGGACTGTTGCACATCTGGAACTCAAGGCCCACTCCATCAACCTGTAGGCACAGCATCAACCTGGGCTCTGATAGCAGTACGGCTTGCTGGTGTAACAGATACATGTACCACACACTCTCCCATCTGTGGAATAGACTCCCTGTCAACAGCAAGCCTAGTTCCTCAATACCCCTAGTGATGTGCTCCCTGTATAAGTGCATGGGAAACACAGAATACAGTCCTGTGATCCCACCTGTGTCCCTGCTAGACATGGGCTCTGTGTGCTGAAATATCTTAACATGGGTTACACTCTCGTCTGCGTGGGTTATAAGGGCTTCAGGGCCAATACCCTACTAACATCATAGCAAACTACCAACCTATACACAACTGTCTGTCAGTGGTTCACCACATTACTCTGTAGTGCTCTGCATTTACATACCTGGAAGTCACAGTGCTATGTGGAATATACTACATATATAATGGACATGTCTGCACAATAGAATGCACTCGGTACCCACACCCACACCTCCCAACCTCTGACAGCAAGACATCTGGACAAGGTCATAAATAAAAGTGGGAAAAAGGCACAATGATAGGCACATGTAAATATTCCCCTTACATACTGAGAAAGTTGGTAGGATGAGGGGTTTTGCATTAGCAGGAATTGTCTGAAGGTAATGAAGCCTGAAACACTAATGTTTGTCATTATTTTGTAACATCAGTCTTCAATTATATGCAACTAACGCCATAAAAACACAACTTTATGTAGACTGGATGAAACGTCTAGGCAAACACCTGGACAATCTGCCATAAAATGTACAGTTAAGAGGTATGGCCACACCAGGATATGACTTTTTAGATAAGAAGGATACCGCACAAGCAGGAGATCACCAGCCAGTATATCACCAAGTTGCTGAACTGTTTATAAAGCTTCATCAGTCAACTGGTTGTAGCCACACCTCTCAACTGGCCTTTTTGGGCAAGAATGTATATAGCCAGGCTCATAATAATTGTCTGTGCATCATACATAGGTTCATAGGTTCATAGGTAGGTACTAGGCTATCGTAAGTAAGCCTAGCCAACAAGGTTCCCTAGCTTACGCCACCCAAGAAAGTTATTTTCCTGTACCACTATTGAGCAGAGCCACAGAAGTGATCCCCAGGGTGTATTTCCTATTTCCCATTCACTCATCAAGATTTTTCTTGAAGAGTGCTAATGAGGAACTTTGCTTGACATAGATGGGTAACTTGTTCCAATGTATGGGAAGTCTCTGGGACAAGAACCTATCCCTCTAACATGTCCTGTTTATTGTGGTGACAAGGTTTAGGTCTCTAGAATGTGTAGCTCAGAGGGATTGGGATTTCTTTAGGTGTAGCATGTCCAACAGCTCTGGGTTTGACATAGCTTTATATATTAGGCAGAGATTACCTTGGAGTAGGCAATATGCTACAGAGTAAAGCTGGAGTTTTTTGAGACGGTCAGTATAGAGCATCTGTTTGAGGTCAGTAATCCTCTTTGTGAGGTACTTCTGTGGCCTTTTCATCTGCTGCAGATGTCTTGTGAGGTACATTCCAAAAGGGGCATTGTACTCTATAATGGGTCTAATGTGTGTCGAGTAGAGGGGAACAATGACCTCTTTTTTCCTGGATGAGATCCCTTTTGTGATGAGGTGTGCCATGTAGAAGGACTTCCTGACTACTGTTGTGATGTAATTATCAAAGGAGAGATTACTGTCCACCTGGGTCCCAAGGTCTCTTACCACACATTCGTTGTTAAGTAGACTGCTACCTATGTGGTAGTTCATGGG
Source organism: Protopterus annectens (assembly GCF_019279795.1). NCBI lineage: Eukaryota > Metazoa > Chordata > Ceratodontiformes > Protopteridae > Protopterus > Protopterus annectens. The sequence goes on from NC_056750.1 coordinate 820,662,336, forward strand.
TACAGAGTTTTACCAAAGGGATGACAATGCACTTTTTGGCATTGAGCTTGAGGCCATGGCTCTGATTCCAGGCATCAGTCTCAGTGAGGCCCTTCACATCTTACATCTTGTATTCCTCTGGTAAAACACTGTGATGATCAGAGGATGTCTGTCACTAGGTAATGTCACAATACATTGCAGTGTCAGACTCCAGATATGTCAGAAAATGTCTGCTAAAACAAACCTAGTACCCCTAGTAAAGTCCTGTTTACTTCTGATAGGTATGGCTGTAGCACACAAAACCCAGGACCAGAGTACATCTATCTCTGGAATGGAGTCCCACTCTCACTATAGAAGGTCACACTGGGCATGCTCCTACACTTAGTGAATCACAAGCCATGTTGGAACCCACATCGGACTATATGACTGTATTGTGTATATATGTCTTTGCATACAGACAGCTATGTACACTTTAGCTGTCCCTACACACACCCATCAGACAGGATTACCCTCAGCTGTAGGTGGCACATATGTAATATATCTGCATCTGTTGCGTGTGATACACAGACATATATATGGGCACAAGATAACAATATGTCAAGCATACACACACATAGTTGTGGGGAAGTCAGAGAGACAGTGATAGACAGAGACAGACACAAGGGGATACACACAGAGTGAGTCACACACACGGATACCCTGAATGGCAGGGGTTTCATTCCCAGTTCAGGCAAATGTGTGTGCACGCGTGTGTGTGTACAAGTGGGTGTAAGTGTGTATGTTTATAGGATGACGTATTTTGAGGAGTTTTCCACCCACAACACTTCCCAGTGCCCTACTTTAGCAGTCCTGCTGATGTCATTCTCCTTAGAAGTACCTTTGCACAATCCCAGCCCTATAAGCTCTGTGACTCATGCAATAACTATGTAACAGTATAGTATAAATAACTAGATAGGCAGGGGTTCTATTCCCAGTTCTGGTCAATGTGTGTGTATGTTTGTAAGTTGAAGTATTTTGAGAACATTCCCACCCAGTGCCCAACTTCAGCAGACCTTAGAAGCACCTTTGAACACATGTCAGCCCTATAAGCTCTGTAGTGCATGTAATAAGTGCATAACACTATAGTACAAAAAACTAGATAGGCAGGGGTTCTACTCTTAGGTCCAGCAAATGTGTGTGTCTAGGTATATGTACAAGACTTTGCAAGTGTGCATGTTTGTAGGATGGAGTATTTTGAGGACTTTCCCACCCAGTGCCCTACTTTAGCAGTCCTGTTGATGTCATTCACATTAGAAGTACCTTTGGCACTTGTCAGCCCTGTAAGCTTGGTAGTGCATGTGATAACTGCATAACACTATAGTGCAAGTTACTAGTAAGGTAGGGGTTCTATTCTCAGGTCTGGCAAATGTGTGTGTATAACTGTATGTACAAGAGTTTGTAAGTGTATATGTTTGTAGGACAAAGTATTTTGAGGACTTTCCCACCCACAACACTTTCCAGTGCCCTACTTTAGAAGTCCTGCTGATGTCATTGCCCTTAGAAGTACCTTTGGACAGTGTTCAGCCCTATAAGCACTGTGACGCATGTAATAGCTAAGTAACAGTATAGAGTACAACACCCAGTTTGGTATGTACCTCACAAGACATCTGCAACAGCTGGAAAGAAATACCTCACTAAAAGAATCACAGGCCTAAAGCAGATGCCCTATGCTGACCATCTAAAAAAACTCCAGCTATACTCTGTGGCATATCGTCTACTCAGAGGCGATCTCTACTTAAAATACAAGGCCATGTCAAACCCTGAGCTGTTGGACATGCTCCACTTAAAGAAATTCCAATCCCTCAGACCCACATGCTCCAGGGATCTAAACCTTGTCATCACAATGAACAAAACATGCTGGAGGGATAGGTTCCTGACCCAGAGACTCCACATATTCTGGAATAGACTGCCCATACATGTCAAGCAAAGCGCCTCCTTGGCCCTCTTCAAAAGGAGCCTTAACAATTGGATGGGAAATAAGAAATTCACCCCAGGGATCACATCAGTCACCCTGCTAGACAGGGGTCCAGGGAAGTAAATATTGTGGGAAGCAATATCCAGGGAATTGTTATGGCTAGGCTTGTATAGGCCCTAGGGCTGATAGCCTAGTACCAACCTATGAACCTATGAACTAGATATGCAGAGGTTCTGTTCTACACTCAGTTTGTGTGTGTGTGTGTGTGTGTGTGTGTGTGTGTGTGTGTGTGTGTGTGTGTGTGTGTGTGTGTGTGTGTGTGCGTTTCTAGGGTAATGTATTTTGATGCCCATTCCCCCCAGTACATTTGATGCCCATTCCCCCAGTACATTTCCCATTGCCATACTTTACAATCACCTTAGACATACCTTGTGACACTGTTAAATCATATACGCTCTGTGGCAGGTGTGATTGTGTAACACTTTACCTAGATAGGTAGGGGTTCTACTCTCAATGCTGGCGACTGTGTGTGTGTGTGTGTGTGTGTGTGTGTGTGTGTGTGTGTGTGTGTGTGTGTGTGTGTGTGTGTGTGTGTGTGTGTGTGTGTGTGTGTGTGTGTGTGTGAGGTCTGGGGGTGTGGGTTATACCATTTTGAGGCATGTACCACCCAGTACATGTCCCATTGCCCTACTTTACAAGGCCTGCTGATTTCATTCACCTTTGATGTACCTGTATACATGTGTCAGCCCTCTAAGCTCTGTGGCATGTGCAATAACTGTGTAATACTATAATGAAAATAGATAGGTAGGGGTTCTAATCTCATTACCGACTATAGTAGTGTAATTGTAGGTTATTACCATTTTATGGCCTATTGGAGGTGACACTTATCAGAGTAAATAACCTACCCATCTATTAACGTACAATACAGTGATACGACCATTACACCACAGACATTACTTTAAAGACCCTGTTAATGGCAACTGCCTCACATACACCATGTAACACTATACAGCCCATACCAGTCATCTGTACAACTGTACATGGGATATCCAAATGTTTGCAACATATATGTGGTCTGTGTCCCCCGACAATGAGCATTCCTGTGATATCATTGACAAATATGTCACAGTTATCGTACTGACAAAATGCCAGCATCAGACATCATATCTGACTGCCACATCATGCTGATACAAAGTCTGTCACACTATCACTTGTGCAGGTATGGTGGAGCAGTAGACTAGACCAATCACTATGTCTGGTGGGTTATCCCACCATCCATGAAGGCATTCGCAAGATTACCTGTTGTAAGAGGTTGTGTGTTATGTACCAAGCATATAATGTATGTGGAGCATGTCGTGTGTACACAGCACTATAGTGCATACAAGTGGATACACAGGGTTACTAATATGTCTATTGGCAATTGTGTATGTGTTTCTTTATGCACAGCCCCTGTGGCCATCTTCAGTGTGTGTTACACATGATGTTCACATGATGGTTATACCATTTTGTGTGCCTCTTCCACCCTGTGAACTCTCCCATTGCCAACCTAGTATCAGCCCATACAGATGTCATCCACCATACAAGCCAATTTACACAATTTCTAACACCAAGCAACTGTGGTGTAATGGTCATATCACTGTATTGTATGTTAATAGATGGGTAGGTTATTTACTCTGATAAGTGTCACCTCCATGTGCATGTGTATCAATGTATGTCCCCATGCAACAGTGTGTGTGAGATGGCTCTAACCTGTTAAGGGCCTCTAAACCCACCATTGTCAATCCTAACAGCCCCTGCAGTTGTCACTCACTTCAATAGTAGTGGCAGACACTACCACACTACAGTACCGCTGTGCTATCTGT
>NC_056750.1:820671130-820758630 GCF_019279795.1 Protopterus annectens
TTATTCAGGCATGTCCAAGGGTCAGCTCTCAGTGTTCTCTCCTGTCTATCAGATGAATCTGGGCATCTTGGGGCAATGTAGAAATTGCCTCATGTACACAGACAACCCTCTCCTCCTACCACCCAACACTACAACCTGTGAGAGATGCACTTATCTAGCCAAACTACAGGTAAAGCTCTCTCCAACCAAGACTGAACTTGACATTCAAGAGGAGAAGGTAAACACTTGCACCACACCACACTTATCACACAGTCTCACTAAATCTACACCACCAAAATCCACACATAGAAACACAAAAACATTCATGGAGGCTCTCAATAATAATCTGCCCAAGCAACAGAGACCTCCAAAGCAGAAACGCAAGCAACTTCCAGCCCCCAACACAACCCGAATGACACATAGCCCACAGACTTAGTGTGCCACTCAACCACAGCCAATAGGGCAAAACAATGTATCCAACACACTAGTCATAGGTGACAATATAGTCAGGCACACTGATGTCCCACTCACCAGGCTAAACAAGGAGAAGGTTACTGTCAGCTGCCTGTTGGGTGCCAGGATCTGCCACATAACCCACGCACTCAGGTCACTCCACAACAAGTACAAATATGACTCTGTCATTGTCCATGTTGGTGTGAACGACCTGAGATGTACCTCCCTGGACTACATGAAAAGAGACATGGAAGAGCTTTCCGATCTTGTAGCCCAGGCAGGTATGACTCTAGCCCTGAGTAGCATTCTGCCATCGCCCAGAATGATACCGCAGTACAAGGACAAATTTATTGACTTCAACAATTGGCTAAGCTTCTGGTGTCATTCTAAGGGGATCCAGTATCTATCTGCTTGGGATGACATGGTTGACAGACCACGATGCTTTGCCAGAGATGGCCTGCACCTGTCGACCCTGGGATTCTGGATACTGGCTAAGGCTCTTGCCGCCCCTATAGTGCCTTTTATAGGCAAGGTTCAAATGACAAATTCACCACTGTAACAGGAACAGGTAAGCAAAAACTGAGGGTAATGCTACTCAATGCTAGAAGTCGAAATCTCAAAATGCACTCACTGGAGGCATTCCTTAAAATGGAGAACATCGATATCTGTGCAGTGACTGAGACCTGGTTCAAGGCTCCAGAGAGCACCCCTGCACTACCAGGCTATAACTCATACCACACTTTTTGGCCATGTCTCCTGGACTGGAACACCAAAGGAGGAGGTGTGTCCATATTCTTTAAGGATATCCACACCTCCAGGCTAGTTGCTCAGCATAACATATCCAAGGTTATCCAAGTGCAACTAAATCTGGGCAAAACTGCAATCCAAATTGTAGCTTGCTGCAGATCCCCCACCCTGCCCCAGGATTCCCACTCCTCTTTTCTTGATGTACTGGAAAATATTAGGGTTCAGCCAGCCAAACAACCTAATAATAGGCGAATTTAACTACCTCACCATTAACTGGGAAAACTACTCGTGTACCAACTCCTTCACACAACGCTTTCTTTAATTCATAAACTCCAATGCCCTGGATCAACTTATCCACACCCCCACCAGGAGCAACAATATCCTAGACCTAGTCATTACCAACATGAGTGACCGGTGTTCCACACCTGAAGTCAACTCCTCATTGGTCCAATCCAACCATAAGCTAATCACCCTTGATATCCACATCCCACTCCCACCCTCCATTAAGGAATCCATGGTAAAAAATTTCTCCAAAGCCAGCTTCATGCTTCTTAAGACAGAAGTGGTGAACTTCATGACACCCATGCAGATGGACAATACAGTTGCAACTGCTGAATCCTGCATAAATGCACTCTATAAGCACTTACATGAGTGCATGGATCGTGCTATCCTAAACAGAGCCAAGACGCTATCCTCCAAAAAAAGGATGCCAATCTGGTGGTCACCTGCCATAAACAAACTGTACAACAGAAGGAAGAAATTGTTGCAAAAGAGAGTAAAATCCAATGAGTGGAGGAGTTCCCTGGTTAGCCTCAGTAAGAAGCTGAGATCCCTTATAAGATCCTCCAAAGCTAGCTATGAAAACAAAATCACCACTGATTCTAAGGACAACAAAAAAGTATTCTATATCAATGTCAAGAATCTCAATGGCAATACCCAGATCTGCTCTGAGTTACAGCACAACAGCATGAAAATTACAGAACCAACTGATATTGCCAACATCCTGGCAGATAGGTTCTGTGCTAACTTTACCCCCACCCCCCACCCCCTAAAGGACCCATATGTATACAGCAAGAATGCAGAGTCCCTGTAATCACAACTACGCAGGTAAAAGCTGCACTCTCGAAAGTCGAAAACACAGCATCCATGGGACCGGACAACATCCCAGGCTGCATTTTACATGAACTTCAAAATGAACTGGCTCCCCACCTAAGCACCATGTTCAATCATAGCCTCACATCAGGCTTTGTACCCACTGAATGACATACAGCAACAGTTATCCCACTCCACAAAGGGGGAGCCACCACTGATCCTGGGAACTATCGCCCTATTAGCCTGACGAGCCTGGTCTGCAAGCCCATGAAACATATCATCATGGAACTCATAAACAAAAACATTGGTAAGCTCCAAACTCTGGATCTCACTCAGTTCAGGTTTGTGAAAGGCAGATCATGCCTCCTGAATCTGATAAACTTCTTTGAGGCAGTCAGCAAAGCCGTAGATGAGGGTAAGGTGGTTCACACAGCCTATCTTGACCTCGCCAAGGCTTTTGACACCATTCCCCATTCTGGAATTATAGCTAAACTCACAAAACTAGGTACAAATCCCTACGTCAAAAGATGGGGTGCCAACTGTCTCACTTACAGAACCCACACTGTAAAAGTTGCACACTCCAAATCTGACCTCAAACCAGTGACAAGTGGAGTACCACAGGGTTCAGCCCTGGGACCTCTCCTGTTTGGTATCTACTTCTCTGAAGTACAGGCTAACACAAAAGGCCTCTGGCTAATGAAGTTCGCAGATAAGTGCAAACTGGGAGCCATAGTTGAGTCCCCAAATGATGTGGAAATCCTACAGAAGGGCCTCGCTGAGACAGATGCCTGGTGTCAGAGCCATGGCCTCAAGCTTAATGCCAAAAAGTGCATTGTCATTCCCTTTGGTAAAAACTCTGTACCCATCAACTACTACATAGACAGCAGTCTACTTAACACCGAGTGTGTGTTAAGAGACCTTGGGACCCAGGTGGACAGTAGTCTGTCCTTTGATAGTCACATCGCCACAGTAGTCAGGAAGTCCTTCTACGTGGCACACCTCATCATAAAACGGTTCTCATCCTGGAAAAAAGAGGTCATTGTTCCCCTCTACTTGACACTCATTAGACCCATTATAGAGTACAATGCCCCTTTTGGAATGTACCTCACAAGACATCTGCAGCAGCTGGAAAGGAGACAGAAGTACCTCACAAAGTGGATTACTGGTCTCAAACAGATGCCCTACACTGACCGTCTCAAAAAACTCCAGCTTTACTCCGTAGCATATCACCTACTCTGAGGTGATCTCTGCCTAACATATAAAGCTATGTCAAACCCAGAGCTGTTGGACATGTTACACCTAAAGAAATCCCAATCCCTCTGAGCTACATGCTCTAGGGACCTAAACCTTGTCACCACAATAAGCAGGACATGCTGGAGGGATAGATTCCTGTCCCAGAGACTTCCCATGCTCTGGAACAGGCTACCCATCTATGTCAAGCAAAGTTCTTCATTAGCACTCTTCAAGAAAAATCTTGATGAGTGGATGGGAAATAGGAAATACACCCCAGGGATCACTTCTGTGTCTCTGCTCGACAGTGGCACAGGAAAATAACTTTCTTGGGTGGCTTAAGCCAGGGAACCTTTTGGCTAGGCTTACGTAGGCCCTCAGGCCGATAGCCTAGTACCTACCTATGAACCTATGAACCTATGAGGCATTGACTACAAATATTTGGCAGACATGTGGTCAGTCTGCAAAACTTTGGACAGTTGTCAGGTATGGGCTCAATATATAACACACAGTTCAACACACACTTCTGCACCTGTTGTGTGCTATGCAAATACCCTATATAAGTCTCACATTTGTAAGACAAGCATATGTATCATAGTAGCATTCACAGGTGACATATGACTATTTACAGCATCCCAGGTAGCTGGCCTAGCAGTGTCACACTCAGTATTGGACAACAGACACTCCAATATTAGTTATACATAAGCTGACCTTTGCTGGGGTGACTCAGGGGTCAGAGATGTGATCCATGTCAATGAAGACAGGGCAAGCAGGAATGGCCATAGGTGCCAGACAGCAGTATGTGAGTCCAGCAGGTCTTGTTGCGACCTAGTGTTCAACTTCCTATTTGATAGTATTGCATCCCCCCTTCTGCATTCCATTACAAGCTTATGTGATTGACATACCTGTTCTAGTGCTGAAGAGTTTCCTCATAATAATGCAAATGGTTAGGTTTGTGTAGTCACAGTCTGTCTTTGTGTAGATGGGTACAGACCTGTGCTGCATAGGCAGCAGCTTCCCTTTTGTAGGTAATGCTCATGAGCAGGCGATGGTGTGTGCACTAATCGGTCTTCCACTTGCATCCAGAGCAGCTGTGTTGTCTTTCAATTAGCCAATGCCATAGCAACACAGTGCTATATTTAAGTACTTTATGTGGGCCTTGACCCTTTTCCTTGCCTGTGTGGAGGACATTATGGAGGTGTGGGGGCTACAGCCTTACAGACGGTAGGTGGAAATACCTCTCAGGAAAAGACATGTGAAGACAGCCCAACAACATGGGGGACAAATCCTCAGAATTGGGTACAGATTGTATGTATGTATTGCTGTTATACACATAGAGGATTGCTAGATTAACAGGGTTGTCTGGACATGCATGTTCTGCGTGACTTGACATCTGACAGACATATGCCTCTGACATACCTCTCAACTGCCTAGATGTCCACAGACTGCCCAGAGGTTTGCCAGTTATGTTTTGTCTGTTCCTCTGATAATTTCTGTTTTTGAGAAATCAGTAGGATAATGTGAGGATTGTAGTCAGTAAATGTTGACACCCATTAGTGTTTCAGACATCCTATCCTTCAGGGATGTTATGTTACAACAAACGCTGTAACACCAGCAACTGTTTCAGCTTGTAAAACCATCATGTGAGATATGTTCCTCTTTTTGGCCCCCTGTCCCCAAGTATGTCATGCTTTGTCCAGATGTCTTGCAGTACGAGTTTCAGAGGTATGGTATATCATTTATTTATTTGACATTTGTTGACAGGGATAGTCCAACTGGGGTAGAGCCCTTTTTTCAGCTGAGGCCTGGGTAGAAAAGCTCCACAGTACAAATAAGTATATAATTGAAGGTACAAGTTACAACAAAAAAAGTTAGCAAAAGGATAAAAGATAATCATACTGGTGGCATAGACATATGAAATATTCAATAGTGAATATTCAGTATGTAGATTAAAAATAAATTATAGTTAACAGAAGGTAAATTTATTAAAAGAAAGATAAGATATAGTAAAATTAAAGTCTGAAGAAAAGAAGAAGAGAGTCAGGTAAATAAATAGGTAGAAGAAATCAGGTTAGTTGGAGAAGGAAATAGAGCAAAGGAAGGAAAATAAAGGGTTAGAAAGGAGAGAGGAGTAAAAGGAGAGGAGAAGAGAAAGACTAAAGGTCTAGATTCAGGAAGGGTGGTTACAGTGACAAATCCAAGTGTAGGTTATATATTCTTTGAGGGATCTCTTAAATTTGTGGATTTGAGGTATGCATCTCAGGGTCATGGGAAGCTTGTTCCATTGAATGGCAGGTGAGTAGCTATATAGGTTCTGTCTGACAGATTTTTAGGTTTATGAATCTGTAACAAATATTAAAAAGAGCTCCTTGATCGAGGAGGGATATAAAATGAAACTATTGAGGAGATGTTAGGGCAAGAAGAAGGTTTATCGATGATGGAATGGATGACAAGTAATTAAATAACTTTCAGTTGGTTAGGGAACCTCTAGCTAATTAAGTAACCTGATGGCATGGCAGCGATGTGATTTGAATGGCAGATTAGCAGCAAATCTAGCCACTTTTTTATAGGTAGTTTCAAGTTTAGTGAGACAAGAAGACTGAAGATTTGTAAATATTTGTGAACCGTAGAAAAGGTTGGGAATAAGGTAAGCCTTGGCCAATGAGATTCTGGAGGTAGGGGCAAGGAACCTTTTGTTTCTAGATAGACAGCCAAGCTTCTGATGGGTTTTCTTTATAGAGTGATTTTGTGTATGTCAAATTTCAGTTGATCGTCTATAATTACTCCAAGGAGTTTAGTCTGACTTGCAGGGGTGATATTAGTATTGATCAATGAAAGGATGTTAAATGAGGGCTTGAGGTGGTAGAGGGGTTTTGGGAGGAAGAGAAGTAGCATTGTCTTTTTGGGATTGAGTATTAGTTTATGATTAGTAAGCCATGTTTCTGTGTAATTGAAAGAAGTTTGAGTGAGAGTGAGTAGTTCAATAGGGTTGTCGGCTATAGATATAATGGTTGAGTCATCGGCATACTGTATGAGGGAAGACTGGGGACAGGATTTGTGAAGTTCATTAGTAAAAATATTAAAAAGAAGAGGTCCAAGAATAGAGCCTTGTGGGACACCAGTTTTGATAGGGAGAAATGGAGAAAGAGCAAAGAGCCATTTAACGGACTGCTGCCGATCAGAAAGGTAGCTATTAAACCAGGAGATTGTTGGTGTGGAATGGCTGAGTTGGGATAACTTAGAGAGACGTATAGGATGGAAGATAGTATCAAAGGTTTTTGACAGATCTAGGAAAAGACAGGACACAAGTTTATTATCACTGGCTAGGGAAATGGATTGGTAAAGGAAATGAGAACAGTAGAAGTGCTATGATGTGGGCGGAAGCCATGCTGGGTAGGGGTGATCAGGTTCCCTTGTGTGAGGTGGGCTATGAGTTGTTTGTAGATGCAGTGTTTGAGCATTTTAGAGAGGGGAGAAAGTATAGCTTTATGTCAAAAGTTAGAAAGTTCTGTGGAATTTCCACTTTTGTGAATGGGTATAGTATAGAACTTTTTCCAAAGAGTAGGTACAGTAGATTCAGTGATAGAGAGGTTTATGAGGATGGAGACAGGGTATGCTACAGATGTAGCAGCAGTTTTTAGATTATTAGATTCATTTTTAGATATTTTGCATTTAGATTATTTAGTGACTGCACTCCTGATATCATCCCAGTGACTTAGCAGTCCCCTGAAAATGGTATGTGGCAGTGGCCATAAATATGATCCCACACCCTGGATATTCTATGGAAATCTGTGCAGTTAGGGTTATGTATGTCTGGCCATTGTTAACAGACTACCAAGACTGTATAACAGTGTTGTGTGTAAATGTTTGTTGGTCTGAGTAGGGAGAGTAGCAGATGTGAGTGTCATGATCCTTTTCTATCTGACTGTGCATGCTGCTTCAGTTGCTGGTGGACCATAAGGTGTATATGTTTGTAGGGGCAGACGGAGAAATGTCCTGTAACATGTCAGGGTTCCCAATAGACTGTGACTTAGGGCAGTATATGTCAGTGTAGTGTGTGTGACTTGCAATCAGGATATGTTTGTTCAAACAGTCGTTCTACTCTAGAGTTCATTTGGGGTACTGGTATGTTGCTGTGACTGTGGTACAAATGGCTGTGGGTGGGCATTTTTGCACCAATATCTACTTTTGCCTACAGTTCCATCCCTGTAGTGCATGATATATTTGGAAATATATGGATAATTCCACAGAGCTGAATTGGGGTAGTGTTGTGTTGGTCTTACTGTGGCTCAGAAGATGCTGGATGAAACAGTTGACAACTCTCACTGTTCCTCCTCTTCTGTTATGTGACTGCAGATATATCTCTCCACTATCCAGATGTCTAGACATTGTCCACATGCGTGTCTCATATGGTTGGCCTATTCCCTATAACAGTTGTGGGTTTCTGAGAAATCACTGGGATGATGTGAGCACTGACATCAGTAAATAATGACATTCCTTTCTGTTTCTGATTTGGAATCTATCAGGAATTATATGTTAAACAAATCATGCTACTCTAGCAGACCTCTATGTGTATAACAGCCGTATTTCAAAGTTGTCACTATTGTTTGCCATTTATCCCCCCACTTTGTCATGCTTTATGCAAATGTCTTGCAGTAAGAGGTTGGAAACTTCTCTGGGTGGAAGATTTTCAGTGCATATATCTCTAGTTAATCACTGTAGGCAGGTAGTCTGTTTCCAGTTGAAAATCCTTGCTTGGATTACTTTCAAATACTTAGTAATTCTGTACAATTATATATTTTTTATTATTTTTTTTTCTTAAGATGAGTTTAAGTTTGCTACTTCTACTACTTTTGTTTGATCTGATTAATATACAGTGATTAACTAGAGAGATATATGGACTGAAAATCTTCCGCTCTCTCTCTCTCTCTCTCTCTCTCTCTCTCTATATATATATATATATATATATATATATATATGGGTCTGCTTCACATGACTGACAATTCTTTTGATTGACAGCCATTTGACCGAGACCAAAACACCTAAAAGCCATTTGATTGAAACCCCTTACACTGACACATGAAATTAAAAGCATTATGCCCTGTTCCCCACTGTAGCACGACCCTGGAGTAAGCATATGTAGGTGGGGGTGGGGTGGGGGACACAGCCCACCACATAGTTTAGATAAATATTGTTTTATGCAAAGAATTACTCATTTCAGTTTTAAGTATCCATGTGTATATTTGAAATGTATGACCCCTAACTATATATACTACCTCGAGCATCACGCTACAGTGGAGAATTTCATGTATCAGTGTTATGAGTTTCGATCAAATGGGTTTTAGGTGTTTTGAACTTTAGGTGTAGTTGTATGTGGCTGGGCTATGCCCCCCACACACCCCCTAACTATATATACTACCTCCAGGATCACGCTACAGTGGAAAATTTCATGTATCAGTGTTATAAGTTTTGATCAAATGGTTTTAGGTGTTTTAAACTTTAGGTGTAGTTGTATGTGGCTGTGATTGTAGTGCCAGTATCCTGAGTTTGAGACTTGGTAGTGCTGAATATTTTGTTGCTGGGTCGAACAAGGGCTGATTGAGACAGAGTGATCAAAGCCCTTGTAAGGAGCTGTAAGCAGGTTTGAGCAGTTTTGTGTGGAGCTAAGTGATGCTAAGAGATGGTTAAGCCCTCTTAGCTTCACTTAGCACTGCTTACTCCTGCTTACACCGCGCTAATTTTAATTAAAGAAAAGAAAAAAGAGTGATAGAAAAGTGGTGACATGTGGGCAAGCAGGATGTAAAACATTAGGAGAACCACCTAAGGATTTGAAAGGATGGCTGTAGGAAAAGACCATAGCTCTACATTTCTTCAGCAGCAACAGCTGTGAATAATGTGTAGAATTTGGAATTTACAGCTTGACACCCCACAGGGAGGGGAGTTGGTGACAGACATTTGGAGAATAATTTGTGAGTAGATTGATTAATTTCACTGTACATGGGGGTCAAAATGTAGAGCTATGTATGGGGCAATGATTTTTTTGTGGGACAGATTACCTTTTTTTTTTTTTAGATGAGAGTGGGATGTTGAGAAAGGGCTTGTAGGTATGTTTGGGGAGGTAGGTTGGGTAGGATAGGTAGCATTTGCAGACAGACAAGACACACAAGACAGCAGACAGGGGCTGTATATGACACATGAGGGGGTAAGCACCTTGGACGGTGAGGGTGTTTGGGAATCAGAGGTCCATGAGCCCCCAAATGGATACAGTGGGACTGAGGTCCCCACCCATGGGCAGTCACCACTGCACCTTCACAGCTCCTGAATATGGCTGTGCTGGGGACTGGAAAAGAGAGGCAGCCTGCCCCTTGAGGTGTGCCAGGCGTCCCTCCATCTGGTGCAGTTGCCAACCCAACTCAGAGCAGATGATGGGATTGTATTCCCCCATTATTGGCTTCATCCAGATTTTATGTGCTAACGTTGAGAGCTATGGTAAGAACTGAATTCACTGAATATGTTTGGGGGCTATATTCCCCCTTTACTGGCTCTGTCCGGGTGTTGTTTTGCTAAGAGATTGAGAGCTATGATGAGAACTGAATTCACTGAATGTTTGAGGGCTGTATTCACCCATTATTGGCTTTGTTCAGGTGTTTTGTGCTAAGAGGTTGACAGCTGTGCTATGGTGAGAACTGAATTCACTAAATGGTAGCCATTTAAGTTTCCATCTACCTCTTTCATAAAAGTGCTGATTTGGCATAGTGGTATGTTTCTCTGACTTTTTTGCACAGGGTCCTGGGTTTAAGGCTTGGCGGTGAAATGTATGGTGGTAACACAGCATTTTATTCTAGCAACTTTCCAACATTATACAAGCAATGTTTAAAATGTGTCCGTGGTTTTGGGGCTTTTGTTCCCCCCCCCCCCACAATAATCTTTGGCTTTTTCCAGATTTCTTTGTGCTGCAAAGTTCAGAGATACAGCTGATTGAGTAGATTTTACAAGAAGCTGAGAGCTGCAGGGGAGCAAAAGTTTAGTGCTGCTTATGCTGGGGCTGCTTTACTTGTTAGTAGCACAACAGGTACTATACTTGCTTTTGATGCAGAAGGCTGTGGGTTCTACTCCCACAGTAGACAGATGCATTGCTGATACTGTACTTTGCAAAGGGGGTGGATGCTGCACTCCTTTTTGGTGAAGATACCTAGTAACTATGAACCTGTTATCAGTTTGCCATCCATTACCTATTGCAATATTGCTAGCTTATCATTTTTTTAGTGTAAGATAGGCAATTTATTCCTCAAGGGTAACAGGCACTTTATTTGTAGATGAAACAATGAAATACAAAGTTGTTTGCTAGCAGCAGCCTCTTCATTAGTTACAGATCTCTTTAATGTGGAATTATTTAGATGACTTTTACTTCAGAGATTGTGCATATGTACTGATACTGGTGGACTGTAGAAGTTTGAGTAGACTTTTATGATGGAAATGTTCTGAATTGGACAGTTTTGTCATTACTGGTGCATGCATTTTGTTTCATTGTTTTCTGGAAAAATTTCAAAACAAATTTAAAACACCCTCTAAAACTGTACTGTATTGTACAAGGAATATAATTTAATACAATCAGGAAGGTGTATGAAAGAGCATGTATATGTTTCATGTGTAAAATCACAGCCCAAACCCAAAGTTAATCTGCCACTGGGAAAATGTATTTTCTTTGAATGTGGGTTTCAATGCTGTTTCAGTGAATGTGAATTTTCAAGGGCAGAGAAGTTATAATGCTAAGTCTGTTTTCATTGTGAGACTGCATTGCTTTGTTTAGCAGATATGATATCTATTAGTGTTTGCGCTGTAAAATCAAAATAAAACTTTCAAATGAAGTCCAAATCATCGCAGAAGTAAAGCAGTATGCACATTAGTGTTTATGGTTTTTGTTTTTCAGCTTTTCCCGGTTAGTGTTTATGGTAAATGGGATGAAATAGCCAAGTAATGGTTCATTGGAATGGCTGGAGGGGGGGGGGAGCTCCATTCGACCATGATTTTTTTGTGGGGGGGGGGGCAGCAAACACAGACAGCCCCAGCTGAACTATACCTCTCAACTGTCCAGATTTTTGCAGAATGAAGAGATTTTTGCTTCTTATTTTTGGTTTGTTCCTCATAAAATTTGTGGTTTTCTGTCAAATCATTTAGGAATGAAGTCACTAAATAATGACAGACACTGAGTTTTAGACTTCATAACCTTCAGAAAAATGCATGCTAAAGCAAGAACTGTTATTCTATCAACTGTCTCAGTTTATACAAGAGCAATTTTTAGTACTGTTTATTTGATCCCCCAATATATTTGGCCTTGTCCAGATTTCCTGCATTAACAGGTTGAGAGGTACGTGCAAATAAATTGCTTTATAGAATTAAGCATATCCAAACCTCTCAACTGTACCCGATTTTGGCTCAAAATGTTGCCCTTCCCCTAATAATCTCTCAACAAAATGGCAATTTTGGAAGAAAACATGGAGGGTTTACAATTAATAAATAACTGTAATAATCAGTTATAGATTGCTTTTATTTCAGAAATGCATGTAGATTCTTTTATTTTGTCAGCTGCTCAAGTTAGCAGTACTAATATTAAAAAGTGTCCCTTCCTTGCAGGTCCCCAGCTGTATTGTGTGGCTATTTTATATTTTTGAATCACATTTTTGGTCCATTTTTCATAAAATTGTGGGGTTTTTTTGGCAAATTAGTGGCAAATCATTAAAGACTGAAGTTAGAAAATAATGACAGACATTTGAGTTTCAGATTTCATACCCTTCAGAAAATTCATACTAATGCAAGACCTACTATTCTATTATCTTTCTAAGTTTATAAGAGCAATATTTAAAAATTGTCCTTATTTTTGGGCCTTTGTCCCACTTCTATGTATGGCTTTGTCCAGATTTCTTGCTCTGAGGTTGAGAGGTATGACAAATGTGTCAGGGCCATCGCAGTCAGCCAGAGACATTTCCAGTTGTGACATACTTGTTGCACCCCACTCCCCTATGTAGTGACTCTGGATGTGTCCAAGCAAGGCAAGGAACAGTTATGCAGTGTAAATGTGCAGACTATCCCCCCATCAAAGGTAGACACAAGTACTACAATAGCTTTTCATCTGTCCTTGATTTTGCAGAATGTTCTGGTTTCTGTCATATTTTTATACTGTTGATTTATGCTTATTATTCAGAAAGTACCTGTTGCTCTGTGTTTAAGTAGCTATGCTTTAACGACCATCTGGTAAACTTGTCTGAGATTGTAAGATGCAAGTAAGTTTTAATAAGCATACTGTTAACGAACTGCCAACATTGACAGCCTTTCTGTTGTTGCCATGCAGAGAATACTTACATAACTAGATAACATATAAGCCTTAGGTATTGAAATGCATATGACAGTATTTGTAATAAAGGACGGGATTACATTATTTTAAGAGCTCATTACAGGCTTTACTGGCAAAGTAAACAGAATGCCAGTCTATCATGTGTGGTCCATATCCTGTGCAGTAATCATTTAAGCAATGTATGTTGAGCTTGTTTCCTGTTTGCTTTTCATTTTTTACTTTGATCATGTTTTCCCCATGAAACAAGTAAATAGTTGTTGTCAGGCAGCAGGTCTTTTTCGGATAAGAAACATTTTTACAAGTGGGGTTATCACAGAGATTGCTACTTTCAGCATGTTACTTGGTACTTTAATAAAGCTGAATATAAATTATAATTAGAACCGCAGCACAAGGAGAAGTGGTTTGAGTTGAGTGCTGCTTGTTTTTTTATACTTGATTTTGACTGGCATTCCAGTAATGTATTTAAAATGTAATTTATTTTTTCATGCCTCACAACCTTTTTGTTTCCATGTAGATATTAAGTAACCTGCCATGCAGCCAATGGATTGAAATATTTTTTTTCTTCTACACTTTCCTTTTTTCTTGATTGGATTCTCATAATGATGGTTTGGAACCCAGGGCAGTGTATTTAATTAAAGTTACAGTTTTTGTGGTTTTGATCATAGCTCCTCCCCTTTCTAGTTGGCCACACCCATTGCCATTGACCCCACCCATTCAGCTGTCTCCTGCAGCACCCCTTTGATTTGAAGTCACCAGCCACCACTGGACAACTGCCATCAACAGACTTTACAATAAGGAGAAGAAATTATTGTGTAAGAGTAGGAGAGAGTGAGCCCTAAACTGGAAACATTCCCCCCTCAGCTTAAACAAGCAAGTAAGACTTCTTGTGAAGTCCTCCAAAGCATACTGCAAATCCTAATTAGCTTCCTCAACTAAGAACAACCATAACATGTTCTTTAGTTACATCCATAACCTAAAAGGAAAGGCACAGATCTGTGATGAACTGGTAGTTAATGATACCACATATACTGAGCATGTCGACATAACTAACTTGTTGGCTGACAGGTTCTGTGAAAACATTACTCCCCTGTCCCCAGCACACATACCCCATGACATGCTTATCACCTATACCCTACCTTGTATCACTAAAGAGCAGGTTGTAAATGGCTTCTCTAAGGCCAAAAACACATCTGTGGGACCTGATAACATCCCATGCTGCGTCCTACATGGGCTCCAACAAGAATTAGCAACACCATTGGGTACTCTTTTCAGTCATAGTCTAAGCATAAGCTTCTTCCCAGCTGAATGAAAAATGGTGACTGTTATTCCCTTACACAAAGGTTTTGCTTCCACTGTCCCTGGGAACTATAGACCTATTAGCCTGACTAGCCTTATATGCAAGGCCATGGAGAAAATCATGATGGACCTTATCAACAAAGATATAGGCAATCTCCAAACTCACCCAGCTAGGTATCAACTCTTATATCGTTAGATGGGTCATTAACTGACTCACTGATAGAACACATATAGTCAAAATAGGGGAAAAGACCTCCAACAGCAAACCTGTAATCAGTGGTGTTCCACAAGGATCAGTTCTGGGACCTCTACGGTTTTAAATCTATTTCTTTAAAGTACAAGCAGAACTAACAAAACTGACAAAGTTTGCTGATGACTGCAAAGTAGGAGTGGTCATAGAATCTTCAAATGATGTCAACATTCTAGAAGAGGGTCTTACACAAACAAATGATTGGTGCCAAGTCATGGCCTTAAGCTCAATGCAAAAAAATGTGTTATCATCCCTTTCAGTAAGAGCAATATTCCTGCTAACTACCACATCAATAGCAACACCCTAAGTACACATTCAGTGGTGTGAGATCTGGGCACACAGGTTGACAGCAACCTTATCTTTGATTGCCATGTCTCCAGAGTGGTAAGAAGGGCATTCTACATTGCTTGTCTCATAAGTAAGGGAACTGCCTCCAGAAAAAAATAAGTTATAACCTCCCTGTACTCTTCTCTCATCCGGCCATTAATTGAGCACAATGCCCCTTTTGTTATGTACCTTTCCAAGTACCTACAGCAATTGGAGAGACCACAAAGGTCCCTCACAAGGAACATTCAAGGTTTTCTGCATCTGTCGTATGTGGATCAGCTGAAATCACTGTCTCTTTATTCTGTTTCATACATAAGTAGAGACGATCTCTGCCTTGCATATAAGCAATCTCTGAGCCTGCTTTACTGGAAATGCTGCATATCCGCAAGTCAAATGGTACATGGGTTACTCGCTCTAAAGACCTTAATCTGGCATCTGAAACTAATAGAACCTGCTGGAGGGACAGATTTGTCTCCTAGAAGTTACCACACCTTTGGAAGAGACTCCCACTCCCATAATGGTAACTGAAAATAAAAAAGGGAAGGAAGAATTGACCAAGAACACTAAAATATGGAAGAGGGGAAGGAGGAAGGCACTATATAAAACTTAATTAACACACAACAAGAAAAAGTCTAAAGAAATCTGAAGACCATTTAAGAGATCTGACATATGTTAAGTTGGGGTATTATGGATAAAAGAAGGAGCCTGAGAGTTCTGGGATCCGATGATCTGTTAGAAGTGGAAGAGTCAGATCTAAGTCTCAGATGTGAAGCCATCAGTTGAGGAATGAATGAAAATGACAGTGTCAGACGCATAGTCCTCCCATGTCCGGTGAGAGCAGCCCTACAACTGCAGAGGATGTGCCAGTCCCTTGATCCTTAGTGACTTTCTGAGGAGGTACCTTACAGTGACCAACAGGAAAAGATGGGTGATCTGAGGATGACGTTTTAGGCACAGCAGACACCCACCAGTAGATAAGGCAGTGATGAATCCAGCAGGACATCCAAGGACTCCCTAAAACGTTCTTCTTTTTCTGGATAGTGGAAGCAAGAACCAGGAAGACTGAATATTGCTTATTGTTTCATGTTAGAGCTGGAACAGAGATCTCACAGGCAGGAAGCAGAGCCTGAGTGAGTCAATAAATCTTCTGACAGGAAAATTAAGGATCTGAGGTAAAATGTTCAGTGACAATCACCAAAAGCACCAAATTCTTCCCCCTCTACACACACCCACCCACACACAAAGAGACTCACTCTACACAAACAGGTAGATTATGTTAATAAGAATAGATTTTTAAAGAGTTTTGTCACTCAAGCATTATATAAGCAAAAATTCCCTCAGCAACCTGACAGTTCCACAAAAAAAAACATTTTCTAGCATAACATAATGAAATTCAAAGGAAAATGGTTTTCACAGAAAAATTATGTAGTGGAAGGTTTTCCGTAAAGGGGAATCAGTGTATCTGTCCATCCCTAAAAGGATCACTAGCTGACAGTCAGATCGAGAAAATTTTATCTCAAAACTTGTAGTTTCTAGTCAGAAGGTTTATTGACTATCTCAGGTTTCATTACCCACTTTTGAAATCTCTTTCCCAGCTTGAACAGGAAGTTAATTTGTACAGGAAAGAGAAGCAGAAAAAAAAGTTGGTCAGACTGCAAACGACATGTTATGTTTAAGTGAAAACCCTTGGATGTAGCATATCTTGATACAAACCACAATGCTACACATGAATCACAAAACCCTCATATTATCAATGCCACAGGCTAGTGAAACAAATCAATGAAAAAATACAATATTGCCATTTACAGTACATTTAATTTATGATTTTATTGAATCAAAAATTCTGATTAAATAAAAATCATGAAAAACAGATTTCTGTTTCTAATTGCTGCCATTTCATAGTGTTCCATATTTTTAAATATAAATTATTTTTAATAACAGCAGCAAAGTTTATAGAAACATTTCCTAACAGCAACACGGAAGCTTTTCAAATGAAAATGTAAGCGCTTCAATAGAGATGACTTATCCATATGATCAGTTGTGTTACTGTCAGTGTCTGTATCTACGTTCTTTTGTTTGTGGTAGACCAAAACTTCAGTTTCTGTGACAAAGGATTTAATCTCACTGCCCACGAATGCCTTGTCCTGACTGTAAGGAATGAGATCTTCCTTACATTCAAAGTTTGAGACATTGTTGCTTTTCTCACCGTCTACATCTACCTTGTTCTGACTGCAGGAAGAGAAATCTTCATTATTCTCAGAGTCTGGAACAGCAGTACTTCTCTCACTGCCCACATCTGTCTTGTGCTGACTGCCAGGGATGTTCTCTTCAGTGTCTTCAGAGTCTGGAACAGCGGTACTTCTCTCACTGCCCACATCTGTCTTATCCTGACTGCTAGGGATGTTCTCTACAGTGTCTTCAGAGTCTGGAACAGCAGTACTTCTCTCACTGCACACATCTGTCTTGTCCTGACTGCCAGGGATGTTCTCTTCAGTGTCTTCAGAGTCTGGAACAGCGGTACTTCTCTCACTGCCCACATCTGTCTTATCCTGACTGCTAGGGATGTTCTCTACAGTGTCTTCAGAGTCTGGAACAGCAGTACTTCTCTCACTGCACACATCTGTCTTGTCCTGACTGCCAGGGATGTTCTCTTCAGTGTCTTCAGAGTCTGGAACAGCGGTACTTCTCTCACTGCCCACATCTGTCTTGTGCTGACTGCCAGGGATATTCTCTTCAGTGTCTTCAGAGTCTGGAACAGCAGTACTTCTCTCACTGCCCACATCTGTCTTGTGCTGACTGCCAGGGATGTTCTCTTCAGTGTCTTCAGATTCTGGAACAGCAGTACTTCTCTCACTGCCCACATCTGTCTTGTCCTGACTGCCAGGGATGCTCTCTTCAGTGTGTTCAGAGTCTGGAACAGCGGTGCTTCTCTCACTGCCCACATCTGTCTTGTGCTGACTGTCAGGGATGTTCTCTTCAGTGTCTTCAGATTCTGGAACAGCAGTACTTCTCTCACTGCCCACATCTGTCTTGTCCTGACTGCCAGGGATGTTCTCTACAGTGTCTTCAGAGTCTGGAACAGCGGTACTTCTCTCACTGCCCACATCTGTCTTGTCCTGACTGCCAGGGATGTTCTCTACAGTGTCTTCAGATTCTGGAACAGCAGTACTTCTCTCACTGCCCACATCTGTCTTGTCCTGACTGCCAGGGATGTTCTCTTCACTGTCTTCAGAGTCTGGAACAGCAGTACTTCTCTCACTGCCCACATCTGTCTTGTGCTGACTGCCAGGGATGTTCTCTTCAGTCTCTTCGGAGTCTGGAACAGCAGTACTTCTCTCACTGCCCACATCTGTCTTGTGCTGACTGCCAGGGATGTTCTCTTCAGTGTCTTCAGAGTCTGGAACAGCGGTACTTCTCTCACTGCCCACATCTGTCTTGTGCTGACTGCCAGGGATGTTCTCTTCAGTGTCTTCAGATTCTGGAACAGCAGTACTTCTCTCACTGCCCACATCTGTCTTGTGCTGACTGCCAGGGATGTTCTCTTCAGTGTCTTCAGAGTCTGGAACAGCAGTACTTCTCTCACTGCCCACATCTGTCTTGTGCTGACTGCCAGGGATGTTCTCTTCAGTGTCTTCAGATTCTGGAACAGCAGTACTTCTCTCGCTGCCCACATCTGTCTTGTCCTGACTGCCAGGGATGTTCTCTTCAGTGTCTTCAGAGTCTGGAACAGCAGTACTTCTCTCAATGCCCACATCTGTCTTGTGCTGACTGCCAGGGATGTTCTCTTCAGTGTCTTCAGATTCTGGAACAGCAGTACTTCTCTCACTGCCCACATCAGCCTTGGACTTACTGCAGGGTACAACATCTTCAGTGATTATTTTCCCTCTGTACATGAGTGCTATGTCCTCGGTGCAGGGGATGTTGCGGTCATCATCTAAGACAGTGGTGTTTCTCTCTGTGCCTGCAGCAGCCTCGACATGACTACAAGCTATGATGTCTTCAGCATTTTGGACAGTTGTACTTTTCTCACTGCCCACATCTGTATTGTCCTGACTGCCAGGGATGTTCTCTTCAGTGTCTTCAGAGTTTGGAACAGCAGTACTTCTCTCACTGCCCACATCTGTCTTGTGCTGACTGCCAGGGATGTTCTTTTCAGTGTCTTCAGAGTCTGGAACAGCAGTACTTCTCTCACTGCCCACATCAGCCTTGGACTTACTGCAGGGTGTGACATCTTCAGTGATTATTTTCTCTCTGTACATGAGTGATATGTCCTCAGTGCAGGGGATGTTGAGTTCATAATCTAAGACAGTGGTGTTTCTCTCAGTGTCTGCAGCAGCCTCGGCATGACTATAAGCTATGATGTCTTCAGCATTTTGGACAGTTGTGCTTCTCTCACTGCCCACATCTGTCTTGTCCTGACTGCAGGGTAAAACATATTCAGTGATTATTTTCTCTCTGTACATGAGTGATACGTCCTCAGTGCAGGGGATGTTGCGTTCATCATCTAAGACAGTGGTGTTTCTCTCACTGCCTGGAACACCCTCGACCTGACTACAAGCTATGATATCGTCAGCATTTTGGACAGTTGTACTTTTCTCACTGCCCACATCTGTCTTGTATTGACTGCCAGGGATGTTCTCTTCATTGTCTTCAGAGTCTGGAATAGCAGTACTGTTCTCACTGCCCACATCTGTCTTGTCCTGACTGCCAGCAATGTTCTCTGAAGTGTCTTCAGAGTCTGGGATAGTGGTACTTATCACATTGCCTTTGACCTGATTACAGGGGATAAAATATATTATTAATGTTAATCTCACTAGGAATGAGTAGATGGCTTTAAAATGTTTGGAAACAGATGTTTATTGTAATAAAACCAGATGATGAAGGGTGAAATATAGTGGCAATGAAGGATGATTTTTATGGAAGAATGTGTCTTGTTTTATTGAGTAACACATTAGAATATCAATTGTTAGATGATAATCCACTACAACAAATTCAAAGTAGTAAAAAAACAAAACAAAGAAAATGCAGACCAAGGGATAAATACTCCGTTGCTAAAAATATATAAATAACTGAAGTAATGTAACAGGTAAGCAACGGATGAACCAGGCAGAAGCCAAGCAGAAAAATGCAGCTGCTATAGCAACGAGGCACAGTCACCAATTCTTCCAGTAAATAAAATACTCCATAAGGAAAATGCAGGCATCAAGGCAGGAAAAACACAGTCACAAAGTCCTCCAGTAGTATAGCAGCTGCATTTTTCTGCTTGGCTTCTGCCTGGTTCATCCGTTGCTTACCTGTTACCTAAATTCAAAGTAGTATTATGATGCTACTGAAGAACTTGGTTAATAGCGGTGTATTATCAGAAATACTGAGGGATGGACTAGTAGTAGTGAAACCTTGTATCCCATTATTTTATATACTACCTAAAATCCATAAGAACACGGTGAATCCTCTGGGGAGACCAATTGTTTCTCAGGTTGGGGGGGGGGGTCCCATGGAAAGATTTGTAATTTTGTGGACAAAATTATTCAGCCTTACGTTGTACAGCTTCCTTCATACATTAGTGACACACAACATTTTCTTAGAGAGATTAAATAGGTTAAGTGGCCAGAAGGGTATTTTACTGACCGTGATTGCAAATAGCTTGTATACTTCTACTGAATATAAATTCAGATTGGAGGCTATTGCTCATTATTTAGCGGATGTTAATAGGTTACACAGTATGCTGAATATCACTAGTTTTATTTTGAATAATAATTGATTTTCTTTTGATGGGAATTTCTATAGGCTATTAAGAGGCACAGCGATGGGAGATAAATTTGCTCCCAGGTATACAAATTTTTATTTATGGGAAGGTTTGAGGAAATATTTTTGTATAGAGCGTCATATTTTGTTTATAATGTAGTTTTTCATAAATGTTACATTGATGATTTATCTTTAATAGTAAAGGGTTCTCAGAAACAGTTTGATAATTTTATGCAGGTAATACAGAAGAATTATTTTGGTTTATTTTCATACAATATTTTTAATAATAGTATTCATTATTTAGATGTGAAGTTGTAAAGCCTAAATGGTGAGATACATTCCACGTTATATATAAAAACATAACTTCTCTAAATACCTTCCTGTGTGCTTCTAGTGCACACCCTGGCCATTTGATGTGGTCTTTGCTCTGTGTTGAATTTGATAGGCCTAGAACGTTATGTTCAGAGGAGGTTAAATTCCAAGATGTGGCCATGGACATAGTTAATAGACTATTATCTAGGGGTTATAAATATGACCTTCTTATTACTACATACTAGAAGGTTGAGGATGTGTGCAATAAAGTTGATCGGAAAGGTAAATATGGTAGAAACGCTGATAGAAATGAGGTATCCGGAAGACATGTATTTTGTGACTCGCTATGCTCCATTTATTGAAGGAGAGTCACGTATTTTGAAGAAATATTGGTATATAATAACATCAGATGAGATATATAAAAATATGACATTGAATATTTCATTTAGAAATTCACCCAGTATTGGGAGTAGGGCTGTACATACAGAGATAAGGAGTGAGACTGAGGATTTAAAATGTAAGGGCTGTACAACTTGTAGATATATGGGAAAAGAGGATACCTGCATAATTAATGATTATTTAGGGTTCCAGGGACATTTAACTGTTATCAGAAGATGCTACTATATGGCTTGGTCTCTCCCTGTAATAAATTCTATATAAGTAAGATGATACATCAGGTTAGGTTGAGACTATGAGAGCATATTCGAGATGTTAAAAATAATTCCCCTATGAGCCCAGTAGCATCACATTTCTCAGAGCATCATAAGAGTGATTCTTCTCTGTTAAAAGTTTTTATAATGTTTGTATTTAAAGACAGTAAAAAAGAGCTCACCTCTGTTGCTGCACTTTTCGCAGACATATTTTTATCTGCCTTAGCAGGAGCTGTTTTATCACACCAGAAATTTCTGAGTACTGCCATTGCAGCGTTTTCCTTTGCTTTTTTCTTATTTCGACCTCTACCAGTAAATGTATGCCCGTCAACTTCAACCTATAAAAAAAAAAAATCGTAAACAATTGTCTGGTAAAGTTCAAAAAACATACAGTATTTAAGTTGACAAGCTTAGTATCCATGAGACACTGCTATTTTCAGAGGAGAACCAAGATGGAATTCTTACTGCTGAAGGGTAAAGTGGCCAGAACACCAGGAGCATATCCCTTTTCCAAGGAAGTCTTCACCATTTGTACCTGCTATTGCAAACTCCTCAGTCTTTCCAGAAGTTGACAGATATGTCACCTGTTTATTATAATCTCATAAATGATTTGAACCAACTAGTAAAATGTGGTCTGACCTGTCTCATTCCATTTTGGTTTTCCCGAAAAAGAATAAAAATGTAGCAAAAGATAAGCTGGAGTATAACTTTTTACTTTGCTGTTTAACTGTTACAATACCAGTTTTCCTATCAATATAGGCCTTGTTGCTCTTTCAATCTGTGCTGGAATTTTCACTTTGTGCCACGTCTGACTGATATACTCTTGCTATAACACCACGTGCGATAAGTATGCCAGACTAAATGATTTAGCCATGTGATCAAACATCATCTTGTAATTGATGCACAAATCTTTTCTTTCTATGTCTTTGCTGAAAGTGGACCATACCCACTCTGAACTTCCCAGTAAACCAAGTAAATACTATTCAGCATACTGCTGCAGAAACCAACTAAACTCTATTACTTTGGCACTGGCTAAAGTCACAAGTTGCATTATTTCAATGCATCCTGGAAGTGGTGGGAGGATGACATAATGGTTAAGGTGTTTACCTTAATGACACATGGTGCAGCATTTGATTCTCACATGGGGTAATTGGCTAGGCTTCAAATGGCCTAGTACTAATCTATGAACCTGTGATGAACTAAAAAAGGCATAAGATATAAGGTTTTCTTTTACTCGCTGTGACTCACATGCCCTCTGTAATGTAGCCACTGGTATGTGCAAAGTATGATCCTTATGCTAGGCACGGTTATTAGACAAACAGTCAAGTATGCTATTTATTTTATTTACTTATTTATTGCATTTATTTACCGTGAAAGTCCACTGGGCCTAGGTGAGCCCATTTTCAGTGCAGGCCCGGTGAGAAAAGCACCACATAAATTTCACATTACAGAATACAAATATCAAATAGCATTTTCTTTACAATCTTTTAGCTATGCAGGAAATTCTCAACCCCTGCCAAAAGTTCCTGTGCTTCCCCACTGTTAGCACAAGAGAACATGTGGAGTCCTGTACCAGCAGCCTTACTGCAGGGTAACAAACACTTGATGCCTTTGTTGGTGATCACAGAACTTTCACCAGAATCTTTGAAATGACACCAGAGGCAAGTTAAGAAATGTATACCATGCAAGATAGGTTTTGCGTTATTTGCAACGACATATTGGTCACTAACTTTTGTTCCTCACTAAAGGTGTCCCTCTGGTTTTCACTGAAGTGTGTGCAATGCTAACAAGTAGTGGGAAACTGTATTGCAATTGATCTGGTCTCAACAAACACTAAGCTTATTTGTTAGTCAATGAAGGGATCACGCATTTTACACACACACAAACACACACATTAATATATATATATATATATATATATATATATATATATATATATATATATATATATATATATATATATAATAAACAAACTTATTCTTAATATTAACCCAAAACATTTATAAAAAGTAGTAGTCAGAGACAAAGTGATAAATATGCACATTACCTCCATGACATAGCACCTATTATAACGGTCACCAGTCTTAGCCAACTCTTTGTATTCCAGCCCTTCTCGTAGGCTATTCAGTTCTTTTACAGGATTTTCCATACATTTTTCTACAACTTGTTTTAGAACCTTTACGGGAGAGAAAATAAATAAATATTACAAATTTATTTTACACTGCATTTTCAAGATTTCTTAAAGTTGATGTAAGCACTGAGCACCTGATATCATTCAATATCATGAGGCCCATTACCAAGTCGTGTTTGTATTTGCCAGAATGTATGGATCTAACAGACCTTGTTACAGTCTGGATCCTGCCTCCAGAAAGACAACTAATTATCACCCCTTTCTTATGCAGCCTAGCAAGGGTAGTGCCTAAATGTCTGACAAGAATCACTTATTTATAAAACATTACCTTGGGTGGGTGCAGTTTTAGTGGGTTTTAAGGGTTTGGAGTCTTCAGATTTGTGAATCATATGTACTGAATATGGGCATCTGAGTAAAGGTGGGTGTGGTCCTTTGTGAACTAATGGCTGAGGTTTCTACACTAAGTCCTTAGTCTTGAAGGCTTAAACAATGTTCTCTTACCCATAGCGCAACTTGATGTAGAAGAGATGCTGTGTGTGTGTGTGTGTGTGTGTGTGTGTGTGTGTGTGTGTGTGTGTGTGTGTGTGTGTGTGTGTGTGTGTGTGTGTGCTAACTAAATGTATTTTCAGCAGATATGTTAGCTACAAAGTTCAATAAATATTTGCATCTCTCACATACTGAATCACTGTGTGTGTGTGTGTGTGTGTGTGTGTGTGTGTGTGTGTGTGTGTGTGTGTGTGTGTGTGTGTGTGTGTGTGTGTGTGTGTGTGTGTGTGTGCTAACTAAATGTATTTTCAGCAGATATGTTAGCTACAAAGTTCAATAAATATTTGCATCTCTCACATACTGAATCACTGTGAAGTAACAATAAAAGTTTGTTGGTAAATATGGGATAGCTGTTATATTGCCTTACAATACCTAGTGCTATCAGGCTGGCTACAGAAAGGCCTAGAGCTAAGATTCCAGATTGGTCAGTGCAGCCAATGGGGTATGAGAAAACATCACAACCTAATAATCCCTACTCTTGGCATAAGACAAAACGGGTATAATGGATTGCTGTAGAGTCTGCATGAAAAGGCTAGAAAGACATGGAGCAGCGAGCGGCGTAATTAGTTAAATGGGTTATGTTCAGAATGGTGAAAAAATGTTATTACAGTTTAATTGCTATAATAGCCATTATTTTGTTGATCATAATAAAGTGCATGTGTATTAAACTTTGTATTAAAAAGACTGTCAGCCAGGTATCTATTGTAACTAGTGTAGGTTGTAAAAAAGTAATATAACCAATGGAGATATGATTTTTCCTGTAAGAAGTTTGATTTAAATTTTGATTGAAAGTTTTTTTGGGGGGTTTCAAAATAAAAAAGGGGAATTGATAGAATTATATAAAGTAAAACTGGTTTTCCCTCATAGAAATAAGAAATGGCATGTATGTGATTTGGTAAAACTGCTTTTCTCACAGTAACAGCATGTATTGGTAAAACTGCTGTCTTTCATAGTGACAGCATGACAAATAGTATAAAAAATACAGAGCTAGCAAATGCAGGAAGAAATAACAAGAATGTGCTTGCATGATATAATGTAAAACAAAAAGTATTGTTGTTTTTCCTTCACAGCAACAGAGGTTTGATGATCATAACAACAGTGTGATATATTCTTAGAACAGCATATGATGCATTGGCTTATTAGAATGTACTTGTGTGGAATAAAAAAAAATTATACTTCTGAATGTTTTGTAACAAATGACATTAACAACAGAGACTTGCTGAAATATCCTAAACAGTTGAATCTACACAGCATATTCAAGCTAAAGGGAAATAGCTAACAGCATAGGTTCATAGGTGTGTACTAGGCTAATGGCCGTGGACCCTTCACAAGCCTAGCCCATAGAAGTGCCCTGACATCGTGCTGCCTGACATTAGTTTCCAGTGCCTCTATCAAGTATAGCCACTGGAGTGATCCCCAGGGTGAGCTATTATTCATCCACTCATCAAGATTTCTCTTGAAGAGGGACAGCAAAGTTTTCTGCTTGACATGTATGGGAAGTCTATTCCAGAGCATGGTCAGTCTCTGACTGAGAAACCTGTCCCTCCAGCATGTCTTGTTGATTGTAGTAATGAGGTTGAGGTCTTTGTGGAGCATGTAGTGAGGAGGGATTGGGATTTCTTTAGATGTAGTGTTTCTAACAGAGCTGGGTCAGATATGGCTTTGTAAATCAAGCAGAGATCGCCTCTAAGTAGGCAGAGAATAGCTGCAGTCTTTTCAGTCTGTCCATGTAGGACATGTGTTTAATGCCTAGGATCCTCTTTGTGAGGTACTTCTGTTGCCTCTCCAGCTGTTGCAGATGTCTAGTGAGGTACATGCCAAATGGGGCATTATACTCGATTATTGGTCTAATGAGGGAAGACTAGAGAGAGACAATGACCTCTTTTTTCCTGGATGCAAAACCTTTTTGTAATGAGATGTGTCACATAGAAGGACTTTCTGACCACAGTGGCAATGTGGTGGTTGATGGAGAGGTTGCTGTCAAACTGCGTCCCCATATCTCTTATAATGCCTTCAGTGTTTTGTGGGCTCCCATCAATGTGGTAATTAGTGGGAACTGAGTTTTTACCAAAGAGGATGATGAAACATTTTTTGGCATTAAGCTTAAGGCTATGGTTTCAACGCCAGTCATTGGTCTCAGTGAGGCCTTTCTGTAGATGTCTGCTTCACTTGGTGAGTTAATAATAGCTCCCAGCTTACAGTCATCTGATAACCTGGTCAGCCAGAGTCCCTTTGTGTTGACCTGGACTTCTGAGAAGTAGATGCCGAACAGGAGAGGACCTAGGACTGATCCCTGTGGGACTCCACTCGTGACTGGTCAGCAGTCTGACTTGAATTCCGCTACTTTCACACTGTGTTCTATCTGTGAGCCAATTTGCAACCCATCTAGTGATATTTATTTATTTATTTATTTATTTATTTCAGTTTGATTAGGGATTGATGCCTAGTGTGGTGTGATTATCAATAATTCCTGAGTGAGGAATGGTATCAAAGGCCTTGGCCAGATTGAGGTAGGCTGCATGCACTGCCTTACCTTCATCCATAGTGCTGGTGATTGACTCAAAAAAGTCAACCAGGTTGACCAAGCATGATCTCCCTTTCACAGAGCCAAATTGCGTGGGGTCTAGAGTTTGGAGATTTTTCTCTACCTTTGTTAATTAGGTCCATGATGATGCGCCTATAGCTTTACATATCAGACTCATCAAGCTAATGCGGTGATAATTCCCAGGGACTGTAGTTGCTCCTCCTTTATGGACAGGGATGACTGCAGCAGTGCACCATTTGGTAGGGACAAAGCCTGAGGTGAGGCTGTGACTGAACAGGGCACACAGATGTGGTGTCAATTCACTTTGTAGTTCATGTAGAGTACAGTCAGGGATATTATCAGGTCCCGTGGAAGCTGTATTCTTTGCCTTGGACAATGCACCTTTAACCTATGCTGCAGTAATGCTGGGTGCCTGGCATTCTTCTGGTATTGCGATTTGTCCTTTGGGGGGTACAGGGGGGTAAAGTTGGCACTGAATCTGTCGCCCAGTATGTTGGCAATATCTGCTGGCTCAGTATAGGAGGTACCATTGTGCAGTATCTCAGAGCAAATCTGGGTATTTCCATGGAGGCTCTTGATATAGCTATAGAAGGCTTTGTTGTGACTGTTTTTAGTATCTGATGCAATTCTGCCTTTATAGCTGGCTTTAGAGGATTTGATGAGGGATCTCAACTTTTTGTTGAGGGTAATCAGGGAGTTTTTCCTGTCTTGGGACTTCACCTTTTTCTGCAACAGTTTCTTCCTTCTGTTGTAGAGTTTATTAATGGCAGGGGACCACCAGATTGGCTTTCTGTTTTGGAGGAGAGCATCTTGGTTCTGTTGGTTATGGCTAGTTCAATGCATTTATGTACATGCTCGTACAGTACATTGGTGTATGATTTGGCAGTCATGCAGCTATTTTCAATTGGCATGGGTGTCGTGAATTAGCAGAAAATTTATAACTATGCTATATTCTAGATGAGCACGGCTAACACAGCAGAAAAAATTACAGATTATCCTATCAATGAAAGAACATTTGTGAAAGAACATTTCAGCTTGCTGAAGGGACTGGTTTTCTCTGGATCGAGACAAGAATAAGGAATGTTTTCATCAAGGACAAACTTTTAAAACTATAAAAGTGGTGGTTGTAAAGACTTTCTGGTGGACAGTTGTTAATCTGAGTCAACTGAGGAAGTGCAGTGTACTTGACAGTTATATCTGTGTTTTAAAAAATATTTATAATCTCACAGCAGTGATTGGTTGGCTGGTTTCAATATATCGGTCAACAATTACAAATATACAGCCATGCAGTTTATCAGTGTGATGCTACCTGCTGTTAATTTCGATTTAACACTGTATACAATAAATAATAGCAGTTATACAAGTACCAAACAAATGTAAATGTGGCAGTAATACATAGGAACAGTAAATTAATCCGTAATGACTGGTAAATTTAAAGTAGGATAATCTTGCCCAATAATTTCAAGTAGGAATTGCCACCACTGCACCTTATATGAAAAGGAGCACTGCCTGCCTATTAACATAGCCAATTTTCTTCTAAATACTTTGATTTACAAAATACTAATATTTGCTATTGTTCACTCTTAAATGATAACTGCAAATCAGAAAGCAAAACTGCTGTCCTAAGAGCAGTCAAGAAAATACCATCACATTGTTCAAACCTAGATTCAGACTGGCTATTGGGAAAAAAAAGACTTCTCCAGGGAAAGGAATTGTTATATGGAACAAGCTACACACAGACATTAAAACTTTGAACGTTCAGGCATTCAAAAGAA
Source organism: Protopterus annectens (assembly GCF_019279795.1). Classification (NCBI taxonomy): domain Eukaryota; kingdom Metazoa; phylum Chordata; order Ceratodontiformes; family Protopteridae; genus Protopterus; species Protopterus annectens. Next base: position 820,699,561 of record NC_056750.1, read on the forward strand.
ATCTTATACTGCCTTCACAAAACAAATCAAAGTGTACCTGCTTTCGCAATGCTTGTGAAATTCACAAGCAGTCACATACGTGTTTTCACCTGTATATATTGTAAACAAACTTCTGAGTATGTCATAAACTATTTGGAATGTTGTGTTAATAGAAGTTATTAGTATTTATTCTTATGCACCACATTTAAAAGTGAATTGTGATACTGTACAATGATTTTTACTATACTCTTGAATTCAAGTAATGTCTGAAAATGTGAACAGACCAGCCCATCTACCTTGTTATCAAATTGTAAAAAATAGACAAATAAATAAAATTATGGAATATATAGATTACTTGCAATATATAGGGGAGGAGGAGGAGGAAATGAGGCAGCAAAGGGACAGGTGCAGAGGATTAATTTATCAGATTAGTACAGATGTTAGTGTGAGGCAGAGGCAAAGTTAGTGAGATTGCTTAACCACAGAGTGGGGACAAAGTTGACACAGTTTCCACTGGGGTGTGCACTGAAGAAACATTTGCATGTAATATCGCGTTGAGAAGGATTATTTTTATGATGGCCGTGGGACTTATGGAATGGGGAGACTACTTTAAGATTGTGGGGTATGGTCTGTGGGTGGATGCCCCTGCATCCCATGTGGTACCCCCACCCGAGGTGCAGTACTTCACATCTGACTTACGTAGACATAGTAAGTTCACATTTTTACAGCCATGGAGGAAAAATAAAATCATGCCAGATAAACAGAAGAACACAGGAAGGATTTTTTTTGCTGGAAAATGTTATTACGGAGTTTAAAATTCAGTAAAATAAACTGAGAAGTTTAAATTCATCCTTCACACAGATAATCTACTAAACTGTGCATAAGCAAAATCTTTACAATGTCTCTATTAGAAAGGACCACACCCAATAAAGTATCCCTATGGTAACCTAGTATTAACTAACAAATCCCCCACTGAACTTTTTGTCAACTTTTGGGTCTGATCTGTCTGTTGTGTCAACTTTTGGGTCTGGTCTGATTGTTGTAAAACACTACTATGCTACAATGCACTTTTTTAATGAAATTAAAATGTCACTGAGGAGCTTTAACTGAATTTTAGGTAAATGACTTCAGCACTCCCTCCAAACTGAAAGAATGTTTTGATCAGTAGGCATACATTAACTTGATCTTTAAAGATTAGCAATACATAACATTAACTGTGATGTTAGCCATGAGTAACTGACCTAAAATGAAAAAAAAAAAGATTTGTATCCAGCCCATGATGTGCCTACTATCTTAACATTTTTGCATGAGTTAAATCTCAACTAGTCAGAGAATTCACATAATTATGTGGGCCATTGTTTCAGTTATCCAACATTTAAATCTACTGTAAGGAAGCTTCCTGAAGCCATAATCTTACCTTTTCTGCTAGACGGTGTTTAGCTGTCTTCTTGGAAGGACCTGATGCTTCAAAGGATTTACCAATTATTTCAACCCCAACTGTAAGCACTGGGGCATAGAGTGGCCCACTCTGCCGAATTAGTTTGAACTGCAGGCCAGGGAATTGCTCATTCAGCGTCTCCAGTGGACTTTTTGGTGACATCATTTTATTGTCTAAACAAAAAATAAAAAAAATTAAACATTTCATCTTAAATTAGAGACAATTCCTATTAGGAACTATTATAAGAGTACAAAGGTTATGCCTAAACCAGTCACAGCTAGCAACCTATTCAAACCTCTAAACTGTACAGATTTTGCAGAATGTACAGTTTTGTCTCATGTTTTATGTCTATTTCTCATAAAACTCTGGTTTTCTGGCAAATCAAAAACAAATCACAGAACTGAAGTTAGAAAATGGCAGATGTTTGAGTTTCAGACTTCAATTCCTTAAAAAAAATCATCCTAATGTAAAACCTGTTATTCTATCAACTTTTGAAGCTTGTAAGAGCAATATTTAGAGATTGTCCCTATTTTTGGGCTTTTGTCCCCCATTATTTGTGGCTTTGTACAAATTTCTTGCTCTAAAAGGTTAAGAGAAAGCTTTCCACGATCCATATATACACACACACACACACACACACACACACACACACACACATATATATATATATATATATATATATATACATATACACACACACACACACACACACACACACACACACACACACACACATATCCAGTATGTCGTATCAGCACATACCATCACAAAAAAAAGCCCTGTGTGTGTGTGTGTGTGTGTGTGTGTGTGTGTGTGTGTGTGTGATATATATATATATATATATATATATATATATATATATATGTGTGTGTGTGTGTGTGTGTATGTATATATATATATATATATATATATATATATATATATATATATATATATATATATATAAATATATATATATATGTGTGTGTGTGTGTGTGTGTGTGTGTGTGTGTGTGTGTGTGTGTGTTGTTGTGTGAAAGAGTAGGGGTATGTGTGCATACCTCTCAGCCTCTAAGTGTAAGAAATCTGGACAAAGCTTGACTTAATGGGGGACAAAAATAGGGACATATTACTGCTCTTATAAACTTAAATAAGCATTTGTGTTAACATACATTTTCTGAAGGATATGAAGTTTGAAACTAAAGTGTATGTCATTATTTAGTGACTGCAATCCACAGATTCTATCAGTGATCTGCTAGAAAACAACAACTATTATGAGAAACAGTCCAAAAATATGAGGTAAAAATCTGTTCAGTCTGTGAAAATCTGGACAGTTGACAGGTATGTGTGTGTGTTGCTGTGTGAAAGTAAGTAAGTGTGTGTGTCTTGTTGTGTGAGAGTGTAGGAGTGTGTGTGTGTGTGTCTGTGTGTGTGTTGCTGTGTAAGAGACATGGTATGTAATGTTCTAGTTGGGGACAGGTCAGTCAATTAACTTGATCAGGCTTTGTTTCATTGCTTACTGGAAGAATGTTCAAAACTACAAATTTAAAACACATTCTAACAAGTGATGCTATATTATACAAGGAATATTATTTAATACAATTAGGAAGATGAATCAAAAAACACATGCATGTATGCATGAACCTAAAAATGTGTGCAAGGGCCTGTGGTTTGAAAACATCCCAAAGGTAAACTTAATCCTCCACTGGCCAGATGCAATTTCTTTGAGTGTGGGTTTCAATGCCATTTCAATGAATGTGAGCTTCAAGGGTGGAGAAGTTTACTGTTAATGCTAAGTCTGCTTTCATTGTGGGGTCTACTTCACCTTATCGCATGTTGAAAATATCAAATGGCAATAATGTCGTAAATGCCATACATTGAAAGTGTTGTTGCGGGATCATGGTACAGTGGGGATGAAAAAAGTTGCACTTTCCTTGGAGTTGGCATATATAATTAGCGGGGGGTGTGGGGGGCTGAACAGTTTTGATGTACGGCATTTTCGATGTTTATGCCATTCGATATTGTCATCTTTCGACATGGTAATATAGACGCTTCATTGTGAGAATGTATTGTTTGTGTTTGTGTTATTTTATTTAAATATCTCTAATCACTGTAGAAGTAAATAAGAAAAGAGTATGCACACTGATAGGCTTGAAATCTGTTATGGTAACTGGAGAGAAATCGCCAAGTAATGGAACACTAAAATGGCCGGGCAGGTGGCTGTGGGGGGGGGGGGTGCAGGGATGCAAGACATATCTTTTTTGCTTGTTATCCTAAATAACCTCTTATAGCACAGATTACTTATAGTGTATCTGCAAGATCTGTACCTAAATGTAGAGAATCTAAAACGTCCTTTAGCTCAAAACCCTGTCTTAATCTTCCCGCCTTTCATTTCTTAGGTTACTTCATTATTATTAATTCTGTCTGTATTGTATGTATATGCAGACTGTCATAAAGGGTGCATCTCTTGTGATTTACGGCCAACAATTTCACAAATTGCAAAAATCTTGGAACTTTTACTTTCTAAACTAGATAACATGCACTGTGTGTGTAATCAAAGTGGGGAAGGAAAGAGGAAATTAGCACACCCCTTCAAAAAAAAGCACAAATGAACAATTAAATTAAGATTATTATCCACTATCATATTTAATAATTTGCTGTGAGAAGTGACTTAATTTGTTGTATTATTAAGAGAGAACAATGTATTTATTTTTTCATACAAAAGGATTTGGAGAAAAAAGTATTTTTTTGGGGGGGCATTGGGGATTGACTCATATACAATGTATGTGTATTGCCACCTTTTAATTTACAAAAGAGGCACTGTGTGTGTGTTTGTGTGTGTGTGTGTGTGTGTGTGTGTGTGTGTGTGTGTGTGTGTGTGTGTGTGTGTGTGTGTGTGTGTGTGTGTGTGTGTGTGTGTGTGTGTGTGTGTGTGTGTATATATATATATATATATATATATATATATATATACACATCATAAATACAAGTAAGTTTAACTAGAAAACTAGTCAACATACAGTATGTAGAGAGCAATCTGGCCTTTGAACAACACTTAGCTAAGATAACAAGAAAATCATTCTTTGTTGCCCAACTTATAGGTAAGGGAATGGCATTCAGATCCAAATTTCCCATAGTACTATAAATATCGCCTTGGGCCTCCGCTGAATACAGGCCAGTAGCCTAATGAGACTAACCAGATCAACAAAGGATAAATAAATAAAATAAAAATAGTCAGCATGGATTTTCTGAACAATAAGGAGTACATGTCTAACATTATTTATTGACTTTAATACGTTGGGATTAAGGAGGAAAATAAACTATTTTTAAGAGGTACGAGGTACAGTGCAAAAATATGAGAAAAAATCAGAGATAGTTGAGCGGTATCTTCCCCAGCTCTGTTAAATGCATAAAATTGTATTAACTTTAATACATACATTTTTCTATATTTTAAAAATACAAGTACCAGTTATAGACAAACTTCTCAATTTCTTTGTTAAAGAATTCTCTAGAAAGCTATAAGTAATCAGAAGTCAAATACGTAAAAGTTAAATATTACTGTAATTCATTTAAAAAGGTTAGTTGAATGAACATGGATTTTCTGAAAAATGAGGGATGTGACATTAATGGCATGTACTACTGACCGACTAATCCTTGGTGATTTACCTGAAAATCCAAAATTTTATAAGGTAAAGGGCAAATATATGATGCGAAATCAGGGCAGTTTGGGTACAGTTATGAGTTGTGCTAGTTGTACCACAAAAGAAAGCTACTGGCAAACTGCAGTAAACAAAAGAAATATACATTAATTTATTGTGCATGCTCATAAGATGGGCAGTGTACGATATGGGGTTGGTAGTGTGCATGTAGTGTGTGTACCATTCTTATGGTGCTGTACTCCTCATATAATTAATTAAAAAGTTGTTTTTTGCACAGCATGTGCCAAAACACTTCCCCTTTTGGCTGAAGCATCTTTGACATTTTATTTTCCATTAGTGAACTGGCATAGAACACTGATTGCCATAGACAATTTGTAAGCTCAACCTGTGTTGGGTTAAATTACCTTTTGGTACAATCTCTCAAATCAAACGAAATGTCATGATTGCTTTATAAATCACTTTTGCCTAATTATTTTATGGAATTCTCACCAGCTTACACTGGATTACTCGGTAATCGGTGAATATTTCTTTCATACCCACCTGCAAGTCTGTACTAAAATTAACACTTACCTTTAAAAATTGAAATATTTGCAATAACACGAATAAACTGTTCAATGTATTTTTCATAGTAACTAATTTCCTGGTATGCAACTAATTTATTGGGTAGAATCTCTGTCGTCACCATGCAACCCATTGTGATGTAAGCCAAAGAGGCTGATGTCAGCAGCCCTACATCACAATACAGACAAGCATTGCTATAACAACCAGAACCTGCAACCCATTGTGATGCCAGCCAAAGAGGATGATGTCATCAGTCCGACATCAAAATGCAGACTGGCATAGCTCTGGCCACCAGAATCATGGCCAAATCCAGAGAGAATATGGGGACATTTTAAATATTATTGATATAAAGCTGAGAAGTTGAAAGCAAAACAGATTTGTTCTTTTCAAGGAATTTTAGCTGAAATGTTAAGAGCTTTGGCTCTAGATATGTGATGTTTCCTCTTTTAGAGTGTTGCAGCCAAGAAGCATGAAATGGTATGGTATGTTTTATTTTTGCTTGTCACTGCTTTTCGCTGGTAAGAAGCATTGAAAATATTACGTTTTTTGCTGTTGTTAAAAGATGGTTATTCTGAGTTCAGAAAGAATTTGCTATTTATACACCAGTTATTCTTGTCAGAGGCCCAGAATGCTGTGTGTGTTACTGACCTGAAGAACAAAGCCAAAGACTGTGAACTTGGGAAGCTGTGTGCTTTACTAATAACAGGCAGGACACTTTATGATAGAAAAATGATAAAACCTGGTGTAGGTTGTTAAGAGACATAACCATTTCATTTCTAAAATTCATGCATGTTTATAAAGCAAATTATATTATTCATTCACAATTAAAAACATTACCTGAGGAAAAAAGATAAATATATATATATATATATATATATATATATATATATATATATATATATATATATATATATAAGGTAAATGTGAAATAAATAAAGAAAACTGTTTGCAACAGAAATACCTTTTGAAAAAGAGAATCTACTGCAGGGTAAGTGCCAGTAACGGTGACCTAGAATTGCCGTGCAGTTAAAAAAGTGTCATGTAATTGGGACGCCTGTTGCCTTTCTAAAATAATACTGTTGAGTCTATGTTACAAACTGGCATTGTGTATAAAACAGATACATATGTTTTTGATAGAATTTGCATGTTCTTGAATATAAACATAAACATGAACATAAGTTGCAGCAGCCGATAGTCAGTGGCAGCTCATGCTATAGGACTGCTGGACTGCAGCCCCCCCCGTCCTGCAGCCCCCCACCTGTACAATAAAATTGAAAAAAAAAAATAAAAAAAAAAAAAATTTCACGGACTCCAATGTGTGCATGGTTCTTGAAAACTCCATGCACGTGCTGCTCATTCCAGAGCTCCAGACTGCCTGCTCTGTTAGGCAGTCCGATAGGAAGGCAGGAAACTCCTCCCTTCCAGCCCAGAGGTCTGTGTGGTGATGATCGCACAGACCGAAGGTCACCGACTACATTGCCCAGAGGAAAGAGGCAGCTTACTACTCTCAGGCTCCAGCTTACTACTCTCATGGGACTAGCCATCTCGTGGGAAACCCATGCACGGCTGGCCATTTTGTGGTGGAGGGCATCGTGAGACCCATCGTGGGCCAGGGGATTCATGGATTGGCAGCCGTTTTGTGGACTTAGCTGCAGAGGATTTGCATTTTGTAGAGGATTCACGTTTTATGGAGGTGTCTGTGTGTGTGTGTGTGTGTGTGTGTGTGTGTGTGTGTGTGTGTGTGTCACTGCTTTTCGCTGGTAAGAAGCATTGAAAATATTACGTTTTTTGCTGTTGTTAAAAGATGGTTATTCTGAGTTCAGAAAGAATTTGCTATTTATACACCAGTTATTCTTGTCAGAGGCCCAGAATGCTGTGTGTGTTACTGACCTGAAGAACAAAGCCAAAGACTGTGAACTTGGGAAGCTGTGTGCTTTACTAATAACAGGCAGGACACTTTATGATAGAAAAATGATAAAACCTGGTGTAGGTTGTTAAGAGACATAACCATTTCATTTCTAAAATTCATGCATGTTTATAAAGCAAATTATATTATTCATTCACAATTAAAAACATTACCTGAGGAAAAAAGATAAATATATATATATATATATATATATATATATATATATATATATATATATATATATATATATAAGGTAAATGTGAAATAAATAAAGAAAAATGTTTGCAACAGAAATAGATTTTGAAAAAGAGAATCTATTGCAGGGTAAGTGGCAGTAACGGTGACCTAGAATTGCCGTGCAGTTAAAAAAGTGTCATGTAATTGGGACGTCTGTTGCCTTTTCTAAAATAATACTGTTGAGTCTATGTTACAAACTGGCATTGTGTATAAAACAGATACATATGTTTTTGATAGAATTTGCATGTTCTTGAATATAAACATAAACATGAACATAAGTTGCAGCAGCCGATAGTCAGGGGCGGCTCATGCTATAGGACTGCAGGACTGCAGCTCCCCTGTCCTGCAGCCCCCCACCTGTACAATAAAATTGAAAAATAAAATTAAAAAAAAAAAAAAATTTCACGGACTCCACGCATGTGTGCATGGTTCTTGAAAACTCCATGCACGCATGCGTGCTCATTCCAGAGCTCCAGACTGCTCTGTTAGGCAGTCCGGATAGGAAAGGCAGGAAACTCCTCCCTTCCAGCCCAGAGGTCTGTGTGGTGATGATCGCACAGACCGAAAGGTCACCGGACTACATTGCCCGCAGGAAAGAGGCTCCAGCTTACTACTCTCATGGGACTAGCCATCTCTCGTGGGAAACCCATGCACGGCTGGCCATTTTGTGGTGGGAGACCCATGCGTGGGCCAGGGGATTCATGGATTGGCAGCCGTTTTGTGGACTTAGCTGCAGAGGATTTGCATTTTGTAGAGGATTCACGTTTTATGGAGGTGTCTGTGTGTGTGTGTGTGTGTGTGTGTGTGTGTGTGTGTGTGTGTGTGTGTGTGTGTGTGTGTGTGTGTGTGTGTGTGTGTGTCTGTGTGTGTCTGTGTATGTGTGTAAAATGCCTCAGTTGCTACATGGTGGTGGGTAGAGAATAAGGCTTGAATCCTGGTGGCAAGAGCCTGAATTCCCTACCCACAACCATTTGTAAAAACATTGCAGATTTTTCCCTCATACTTGTTTATTCCTCATAAAATCTGTGGTTTCTGTATTTGTGTCCTTGCAAAGCTGGTAGTGCATTGGTGCAGTGGTAGCATTGTTGCCTGACAGCTACAGGTTCTCTGGTTTGATTCTTGGCTGGAGTGCCTTACCTTTTCTCTGGAGTCTGTATGCCCTCCCTGTGTTTGTTTCCTCTAGTGTCCTCCCATCTTACAAAGACATGTGTCTGTCTGGAGTGTTTCTTCCTGGGCCTCTGCTAAAAATTAGCTTTTGTTCCAAGTCAGACATTCCTGGTTAATAAATGTTAAAAATGACACGTATTTGAATATCAGACTTCATATTCTTCAGAAAGTGCATGGTAACGCAAAAGCTTTGATTCTAGCAATTTTCTAAGTGTATAAGATGGATATTTGAAATCTGTCCCTATTTTTGGGGTTGTATTCCCCCATTATTGGCTTCATCCAGACTTTTTGTGCTAAGGTTGAGAGCTATGGTAAGAACTGAATTCACTGAATATGTTTGGGGGCTATATTCCCCCATTACTGGCTTTTTCTGGGTGTTTTTTGCTAAGCGATTGAGAGCTATGGTGAGAACTGAATTCGCTGAATGTTTGGGGGCTGTATTCACCCATTATTGACTTTGTTCAGGTGTTTTGTGCTAAGAGGTTGACAGCTGTGCTATGGTGAGAACTGAATTCACTAAATGGTAGCCATTTAAGTTTCCATCTTCCTCTTTTACAAAACAGCTGATTTGGCTTAGTGGTATGTTGCTCTGACTGTTTTGCACAGGGTCCAAGGTTTAAGGCTTGGCAATGAAATGTATGGTGGTAACACAGCATTTTATTCTAGCAACTTTCCAACATTATACAAGCAATGTTTAAAATGTGTCCCTGGTTTTTGGGCTTTTGTCCCCCCCCCCCCCCCCCACACAATAAACTTTGGCTTTTTCCAGATTTCTTTGTGCTGCAAAGTTCAGAGATACAGTTGAGTGAGTAGATTTTACAAGAAGCTGAGAGCTGCAGGGGAGCAAAAGTTTAGTGCTGCTTATGTTGAGACTGCTTTACTTGTTAGTAGCACAACAGGTACTATACTTGCTTTTGATGCAGACGGCTGTGGGTTCTACTCCCACAGTAGACAGATGCATTGCTGATACTGTACTTTGCAAAGGGGGTGGATGCTGCACTCCTTTTTGGTGAAGATACCTAATAACTATGAACCTGTTATCAGTTTGCCATCCATTCCTTATTGCAATATTACTAGCTTATCATTTTTTTAGTGTAAGATAGGCAATTTATTCCTCAAGGGTAACGGGCACTTTATTTGTAGATGAAACAATGAAATACAAAGTTGTTTGCTAGCAGCAGCCTCTTCATTAGTTACAGATCTCTTTAATGTGGAATTATTTAGATGACTTTTACTTCAGAGATTGTGCATATGTACTGATACTGGTGGACTGTAGAAGTTTGAGTAGACTTTTATGATGGAAATGTTCTGAATTGGGCAGTTTTGTCATTACTAGTGCATGCATTTTGTTTCATTGTTTTCTGGAAAAATTTCAAAACAAATTTAAAACACCCTCTAAAACTGTACTGTATTGTACAAGGAATATAATTTAATACAATCAGGAAAGTGTATGAAAGAGCATGTGTATGTTTCGTGTGCAAGGGGCCTGTGATTTGAAAACAGCCCAAACCCAAAGTTAATCTGCCACTGGCAAAATGTATTTTCTTTGAATGTGGGTTTCAATGCTGTTTCAGTGAATGTGAGTTTTCAAGGGCAGAGAAGTTTTAATGCTAAGTCTGTTTTCATTGTGAGACTGCATTGCTTTGTTTAGCAGATATGAAATCTATTAGTGTTTGTGCTGTAAAATCAAAATAAAACTTTCAAATGAAGTCCAAATCATCGCAGAAGTAAAGCAGTATGCACATTAGTGTTTATGTTTTTTGTTTTTCGGTTTTTCCTGGTTAGTGTTTATGGTAAATGGGGTGAAATAGCCAAGTAATGGTTCGTTGGAATGGCTGTAGGGGGGAAGCTCCATTTGACCATGATTTTGTGAGGGGGGAAGGGCAGCAAACTCAACCCCGGCTGAACTATACCTCTCAGCTGTCCAGATTTTTATAGAATGAAGAGATTTTTGCTTCTTATTTTTGGTTTGTTCCTCATAAAATTTGTGGTTTTCTGTCAAATCATTTAGGAATGAAGTCACTAAATAATGACAGACACTGAGTTTCTGACTTCATAACCTTCAGAAGAATGCATGCTAAAGCAAGACCTGTTATTCTATCAACTGTCTCAGTTTATACAAGAGCAATTTTAGTACTGTTTATATGTTCCCCCAATATATTTGGCCTTGTCCAGATTTCCTGCATTAACAGGTTGAGAGGTACGTGCAAATAAATTGCTTTATAGAATTAGTGATATCCAAACCTCTCAACTCTACCCGATTTTGGCTCAAAATGTTGCTCTTCCCCTAATAATCTCTCCGCAAAATGGCAATTTTGGAAGAAAACATGGAGGGTTTACAATTAATAAATAACTGTAATAATCAGTTATAGATTGCTTTTATTTCGAAATGCATGTAGATTATTTTATTTTGTCAGCTGCTCAAGTTAGCAGTACTAATATTAAAAAGTGTCCCTTCTTTGCAGGTTAGCAGCTGTATTGTGTGGCTATTTTATATTTTTGAATCACATTTTTGGTCCATTTTTCATAAAATTGTGTTTTTTTTTGGCAAAGTAGTGGCAAATCATTAAAGACTGAAGTTAGAAAATAATGACAGACATTTCAGTTTCAGATTTCATACCCTTCAGAAAATTAATACTAATGCAAGACCTACTTATTCTATTATCTTTCTAAGTTCATAAGAGCAATATTTAAAAATTGTCCTTATTTTTGTGCCTTTGTCCCACTTCTATGTATGGCTTTGTCCAGATTTCTTGCTCTGAGGTTGAGAGGTATGACAAATGTGTCAGGGCCATCGCAGTCAGCCAGAGACATTTCAAATTGTGACATACTTGTTGCACCCCACTCCCCTATGTAATGACTCTGGATGTGTCCAAGCAAGGCAAGGAACAGTTATGCAGTGTAAATGTGCAGACTATCCCCCCATCCAAGGTAGACACAAGTACTACAATGACTTTTCATCTGTCCTTGATTTTTCAGAATGTTCTGGTTTCTGTCATATTTTTATACTGTTGATTTATGCTTATTATTCAGAAAGTGCATGTTGCTCTGTGTTTAAGTAGCAATGCTTTAACGACCATCTGGTAAGCTTGCCTGAGATTGTAAGATGCAAGTAAGTTTTAATAGGCATACCGTTAACGAACTGGCAACATTGAAAGCCTTTCTGTTGTTGCCATGCAGAGAATACTTACATAACTAGATAACATATAATCATTGGGTATTGAAATGCATAAGATAGTTGTTGTCAGGCAGCAGGTCTTTTTTGGATAAGAAACATTTTTACAAGTGGGGGCATCACAGAGATTTCTACTTTCAGCATGTTACTTGGTACTTTAATAAAGCTGAATATAAATTATAATTAGAACCGCAGTGCAAGGAGAAGTGGTTTGAGTTGAGTGCTGCTTGTTTTTTTATGCTTGATTTTAACTGGCATTCCAGTAATGTATTTAAAAAGTAATTAATTTTTTCATGCCTAACAACCTTTTTGTTTCCATCTAGATATTAAGTAAGCTGTCATGCAGCCAATGGATTGAAATATTTTTTTTTCTTCTACACTTTCCCCTTTTCTTGATTGGACTCTCAAAATGATGGTTTGGAACCCAGGGCAGCGTATTTAAATAAAGTTACAATTTTTGTAGTTTTGGTCATAGCTCCTCCTCTTTCTAGTTGGCCACACACATTCCCATTGACCCCACCCATTCAGCTGTCTCCTGCAGCCCCACCTTGATTTGAAATCACCAGCTGCCACTGGCTAAAATGAACAGCAGTATTGTTTTCCATCACATTGAGCTACTGGAGAACTTCTGCTTTTTGCTTGACTGATTTCTAATTAATACTCTCTGGGTTGCACAGTCTGACCTTGTAATCCTGAAATTCATGCCTGGCAGATAGTTATTATACTGTGTATTACTCCTTTGAAATAATACAATCTGGAAAGCAAAGGTTAACACAAGACTACAATGCATACTAGCTGTTTCCCAGAACAACCTCAGTTATTGCATGCTGCTAATGTCATATTTGCTGTAAAGAACCTGTACACATTCTATTTCTACAACAACATACCAGAGTAAACACAACAGTTTGTTTTATATTTTTATTACAGTGAAATGACACTTTTATTAATGGGCATCCTGTGGATAAGTACTAGTGTGACAAACATGTTTTATTTATTAGACACAGTACACAATATACTGGCTGGCAGTAAACAATGTACTCTTTCTACTTTATGGCACTATATACTGCAAGATAGATCTGTACTCACCAGCTTGTCGGTGCATCCTTGTCAGTCTGTCAGCATGGGCCTCAATGTTCATAGCCCTCCCTTCTGCAGTTGTAGGGGTGAGAAAAAACATTACGCATACCTGTCTATCACATACTGAGTCTAGAATTTGGTACAGCTATATCCTGGGTACTTACAAACTGCTGGAGCATGCCAATCCCAAGCATCTTGAATCCATTGGGCCAAGAGCTCCCCATTCCTATGCTTTAGGTCAGCATAAGGATGCCATACCTGCTCACCAGTTGTGGGAATTCCAGTGGCACTGGTGAGGTCATGTGCCAAATGGTCCCACACCTCTGCTTTGTACTGAAATCCTTGGCTCTGACCCAGCAGCAATCTGTCATCATGTGTTCTATGAGGAGTCCAGCCATGACCTTGGACTCCAGAATGCCCCAGCACTGCGCCCAAAAGCATGCTCCCTCTCCAACGCCAGACATTTTCCTGCAGAGATCAAACTACATCAGGTTATGGCTGTATTCCCACCTGCTGTCTATATCAGAATCACAAAAGCTGTCTTTCGCAAATACATGTTCATTGACACATAAATGTTGAAGAACGAGAACAGCAAAGTACCAAAAGAGCAAAATGGAGAATACTGAATGGATTTTCTTGGCCAGCAGGGTGATCATTGGGATGATAAAATGAATAATTTTCCTCACTGTAGTGCGGTCTCGGATGTGGTATATATAAGTAGGTGGGGGGTGCAGGGGGGCTTGCTCCCCTGAAAATTTGTTTGAGAAAGTGTTTTAGGTAAGGTTTGTACCATTAGGTTTACCTTACCTGTATAGGTTCATAGATTGGTACTAAGCTATCAGCCTTAGGGCCTATACAAGCCTAGCCATAAAAATTCCCTGGCTAATTCTTCTCACACTATTTACTTCCCTGGACCCCTGTCTCTCAGGGTGACTGACGTGATCCCCAGGGTGAATTTTCTTTCTCCCATCCAATCGTCAAGGTTCCTTTTGAAGAAGGCCAAAGAGGTGCTCTGCTTGACATGTATGGGCAGTCTATTCCAGAGTCTGGGGAGTCTCTGGGTAAGGAACCTATCCCTCCAGCATGTTTTGTTTATTGTGATGACAAGGTTTAGATCCCTGGAGCATGTGGCTCTGAGAGATTGGGGTTTCTTTAAGTGTAGCATGTCCAACAGCTCTCGGTATGACATGGCCTTGTATGTTAAGTAGAGATCACCTCTGCGTAGACGATATGCGACAGAGTATAGATGGAGTTTTTTAAGGCAGTCAGCATAGGGCATCTGCTTTAGGCTTGTGATTCTTTTAGTGAGGTATTTCTGCAGCATTTCCAGTTGTTGCAGATGTCTTGAGAGGTACATACAAAATGGGGCATTGTATTCTATAATGGGTCTAATGAGGGATGAGTACAGTGGGACAATAACCTCCTTTTTCCTGGATGAAAAACCCTTAGTGATGAGGTGTGCCACATAGAAGGATTTCCTGACTATTGTGGTGATGTGGCTATCGAAGGTGAGACCACTGTCCACCTGTGTCCCTAAGTCTTTTATCACACTTTCGGTGTTTAGTGTACTGCCACCTATGTGGTAATTTATGGGTACATGTTTTTTATGCAAAGGGGATAACTATACATTTTTTGGCATTCAGCTTGATCCTATGGCTCTGGCACCAAGCATCTGTTTCTGTAAGGCCCTTTTGTAGAGTATCCACATGATTGGTGGATTCAATAATGGTTCCCAGTTTGCAGTCATCTGTGAACTTTGTTAGCCAGAGTCCCTTAATGTTGGTCTGTACTTCAGAGAAGTAGATGACAAACAAGAGCAGTCCCAGGACTGAACCCTGAGGTACTCCACTTGTCACTTGTCTGGAGCTGGATTTGGAGTCAGCTACTTTTACAGTGTGGGTTCTGTCTCTAGGCAAGTTGGCAACCCATCAGGTGATGTAGGGATTAATGCCTAGCTTAGTAAGTCTATCTATGATTCCAGAGTGGGGGATGGTGTCAAAGGCCTTGGCAAGGTCCAGATAGGCTGTGTGGACCACCTTACTATACTGGCTGGCAGTAAACAATGTACTCTTTCTACTTTATGGCACTATATACTGCAAGATAGATCTGTACTCACCAGCTTGTCGGTGCATCCTTGTCAGTCTGTCAGCATGGGCCTCAATGTTCATAGCCCTCCCTTCTGCAGTTGTAGGGGTGAGAAAAAACATTACGCATACCTGTCTATCACATACTGAGTCTAGAATTTGGTACAGCTATATCCTGGGTACTTACAAACTGCTGGAGCATGCCAATCCCAAGCATCTTGAATCCATTGGGCCAAGAGCTCCCCATTCCTATGCTTTAGGTCAGCATAAGGATGCCATACCTGCTCACCAGTTCTGGGAATTCCAGTGGCACTGGTGAGGTCATGTGCCAAATGGTCCCACACCTCTGCTTTGTACTGAAATCCTTGGTTCTGACCCTGCAGCAATCTGTCATCATGTGTTCTATGAGGAGTCCAGCCATGACCTTGGACTCCAGAATGCCCCAGCACTGCGCCCAAAAGCATGCTCCCTCTCCAACGCCAGACATTTTCCTGCAGAGATCAAACTACATCAGGTTATGGCTGTATTCCCACCTGCTGTCTATATCAGAATCACAAAAGCTGTCTTTCGCAAATACATGTTCATTGACACATAAATGTTGAAGAACGAGTCCATGGCTCTGGAGACTGATTTGAAGAAGTCAATCAAGTTCAGGAGACAAGACTGGCCCTTCACGAACCCAAACTGGGTGGGATCCAGTGTTTGAACGTTGTCAACGTCTTTGTTTAAAAAGTTCCATGATAATACATTCCATGGCCTTGCAGATCAGGCTTGTCATACTGATGGGGCGGCAGTTCCCAGGATCCAAGGTGGATCCCCCCTTGTGGAGTGGGATAACTGTAGCTGTGCACCACTCAGTGGGCACAAAGCCTGAAGTGAGGCTATGATTAAAGATGACACTTAGGTGAGGTGCCAGTTCATTTTGTAGTTCATGTAGTACACAGCCCGGGATGTCATCTGGTACCACGGATGCTGTATTCTTAGCTTTGGAGAGTGCGTTTTTACCTGTGTGGCCATTGTTACCAGAATTTGGCAATCTTCCGGTATTGAGATGAGCCGTTTAGTGGGGTGAGAGGGGAGGTGAAATTGGCATTGAATTGATCTGCCAGGATACTGGCAATATCCTTGGGATCAATATATTTAATGTCATTCTGTTGTAGCTCAGAGCAGATCTGAGCATTGCCATTTAGATTCTTGACATAGTTATAGAATGGCTTGTGGCTGTCTTTGGAATCTTTGGCAATTTTATTTTCATAACTAGCTTTGGAGGATTTTATGAGGGATCTCAGGTTCTTACTGAGGCTGATAAGGGAGTTTTTTGCATCCTGGGATTTTCCTCTTTTCTGCAACAGTTTCTTCCTTTTATTGTAAAGTTTGTTTATGGCAGGGGACCACCAGATTGGCTTCCTTTTTTGGAGGAGAGCGTCTTTGTTCTATTTGTGATGGCACGGTTCATGCATGAGTGGATGTGCTCGTACTTTGCCGTAGTGTGGGATTCAGCAGTCGAACTTTCAGTTCTCGGCTGCATGGGTGTCATGACGTTTGTCACTTCTGACTTGAGTAGCATGAAGTTGGCTTTCGAGAAGTTTTTTATGGATGTTTCCTTCCTGGGGGGTGGGGTGGGATGTGGATGTTAAGGGTTATTAGCTTATGGTCAGACCTGACCAACAAGGGGGTGACCATAGGTGTGGAGCATCCATTTCCCATGTTGGTAATGACCAGGTCTAGGATATTGGAGCCCCTAGTGGGTCTATGGATTAGTTGATCCAGGGCTTTGCAATTTATGAATTCCAAGAACCATTGGGCAAAGGAGTTGGTACATGAGTAGTTTTCCCAGTTAATGGCAGGGTAGTTGAAATCACCCAGTATTAGGGTGTTTGGTTGTATCTTAATATTTTCCAGTATGTTTAGGAAGGTGTAGTGAGAATCTTGCAGCATGGTGGGAGATCTGTAGCAAGCTACAATTTGGATTGCAGTCTTACCTGGTGTTACTTACACCTGGAGAATTTCAGACGTATTGTGTTGGGCAACTAGCCTGGTGGTGTGAATATCCTTTGTGAATATGGGCACTCCTCCACCTATAGTGTTTCAGTCCTGTTTTTCTGGCCATAAAGTGTGGTAAGAGTTGTACCTTGTATTGCAGGGGTGCTCTCTGGAGCCTTGAACCAGGTCTGAGTTACTGCACAGATATTGATGTTCTCCATTTTTAGGAGTGACTCGAAAGAGTGCATTTTGAAGTTTAGAAGTCCAGCATTGAATAGCATTACTTTCAGAATTTGCATGCTTGTACCTGTTACGGTGGTGCTATGGCACTGTTACTTCCAGGAATCCATTTGGCGTTCTCCATTTCACTCTTTTTGTACTTCTCTGTTCTCGTTCTTTGACGTTTATGTGTCGATGAACATGTATTCATGAAAGACAGCTTTCATGATTATAATATAGACCCCCCCCACCTGCACAGTTTAAATAAGGCCATATTCCCACCCTTTGCCATCATTGGACCATTTTAAAAATGCTGAGCACAGCTTAGCAATGCGCAAACCCGCTAAGCTGGGTTGAGCAGTGCTTGAAGGGGTAATTGATGAGCATTGCTTAGCAGTGTGCAAATCCATTCAGCTGAGCTGACTGCTGCTTAGAATTCACATTTAATGCTTACACTGACTAAGCATAGCTGAACACTGCTAACCATTGCTCACTTTTCATTTAAAAAAAATATCAGGATAATGACTTAATTAATCATTAGTGCCATATTAGTAAGTGTATATGATTTACTTTACATGACGTCCCTCTATGTGCTTTCATCACATTAACATGGGGTGTGACTATACTGTATGGGACACTTGTTTAAACACGTTGATTTCACGTGTTATATGCTCTCACACTTACATTTCAGACCAGCTATACTGCCCTGGTTGACAAATATCAATTACTAAATAATATTAAAATAATTTAAACACTTCTTTCTCATGTAAAAATAAAGTGCCTGTCTTGGTACTCAAACCGTGAACACCTGTATACAAAGCCAGGACTCTAACCACTGGACTATTTTGCTGTGCAGATTTTAGCTGTATATTTTTATTTATTTCCTATGGGATGTTTAAGCAATGCTGAACAGAGGGCCATAATGTGCACACACACACACACACACACACACACACACTCAGTTATGCTTAAATATACCTTCGAATGGAAAAAATTAATAAACTCACTTTATTTACATGTATCTGTACTCCTTGTTAGTCACAGTAAGGGACATTGTAAAGGGAAACATAGGGACAGATTTTAATTATTGCTCTTACAAACTTAGGAAGTGTGACTGTGGTTTTCTAGCAAATAATTGACAAATCGTTCTAGGTTTAAGTCAAAACATACTGACAGACATTTGGGTTTCAGACTTCATACCCTTCAGGAAATCCATGCTACTGCAAACCTTTTATTCTATCAACTTTCTGGGTTTGTAAGTGCAATATTTAAAAAGTGTCCCTATTTTTGTGCCTTTGTTCCCCCATTATTTATGGCTTTGTACAGCTTTCTTGCTCTGGGAGGTCGAGAGGTATGTGAGGCAGGCATCTGGGCATTCTATGAAAACCTGTACAGTTCAGGGTTATGGCCATATGGCACTTTAAAATAGCAGAAATTTAGGTTTCAGTCTTCATACCCTTCAGGAAGACCATGCTACTGCAAACCTTTTATTCTATCAACTTTCCAGGTTTGTAAGTGCAATATTTAAAAGGTGTCCCTATCTTTTTGCCTTTGTCCCCCCATTATTTATAGCTTTGTACAGCTTTCTTGCTCAAGGAGTTTGAGAGGTATATAAGACAGGCATCTGGGCATTCTGTGGAAACCTGTACAGTTCAGGGCTACGGCTATACAGCACTTTTACAATGCAGGGGCTTTGTGACAGAACTTGTCACACACACCCTGCATTGCTTTCTTGCTCCCCTATCCATTTTAGTGTCCACAGACACTGAAATACTCATTTTATTTGATTTCAGTGTTTGCAGACATTGAAATGCTTTTAAAAAGTGCTGTACAGCACTTTCTGAGTGCAGGGGGTGGGATAGATGTGCTTCCATTATCTAAACAAATCACCTGCACTCAGTAGGTTTGTGTCTTTTTAGCCTTAGCAGCAGCGCATCTTTGTGAATATACAAGGCATGCTGCTGCTAAATCTAAGGCAAAATGGACATGATTCGCTCCGTGAAGGAATAACACTATTCCTGCATGGAATTTATTGAATCCTGGGGTCTGTCTTTTGAGTCTAACATTCACTGCAAAATATCTAATACTTTTTCATTTGGCTGTAGAGCTACAAAATAAGAGAGAACATATTAGTGACAGTACAGGAATAATATTATCTGTTAGCTGGATAAAAAAGCTAGGTAATCACTCCACTGGTCACCCACAAGTAAAAAATAAAGTCTGTTTTAATAAGCGCTTTTCATCTCTCCTTATATGGAGACTTCTTCAGATAACAGACATGTACAAATGCAAAATTTAAACAAAAAAGTCATCAATCATGTGACACAACACACATCTCCATTTAAAGACACCCTCCCCTATGCGATCCACATATTATTAACTGTAACATTTATTTCAATATTTTACAAGTAATGCCTTAAATATACTCTTACTAAAATATTTAGCCTAAAATTCAAAATCAACATTATTTATTTCATGTATATTTTTATTTTTAATGTCTTCATTCTGATAAAAATTAAAATATTAAAATATTAAAATAATTTATTAAAATATTAAAATAATTTATCCTGACCCATTCTGTCCACATGACACCACCTTACAACCAGAGGGTATAGACTCACTTACACCTTTCATGAGCCTACCTCTCTAGATTTTTCAGTTTAAGAATACACAAGATAGACTACACTTCATTCAATCCTGGAAAATGGCAGGTGTCTGTACGAAGCTGCCACCTCAATTCAAGTTTCTCCAACATTAATGAATTGGGACCACCTCTTCCATTTGAAATCACACAGTCAATAGCCCTAAATTTGAATGTATGATCTGGAAATGTTTCAACATGTCTAGCTAGTGCACTTTCTTTTTTCATTTTGGAAATATAATATAAATGCTCATATACTCTTTCCCTTAATTTGCGGTCTGTTTTTCCAATATAGAAAGCTGGACAGTGTTGGCACTGAGCCATGTAAACTACTGCTCTACTCTGACATTTGAACTTATGTTTGGTCACATATTTCTGTTCCCTCAACATGAAGCACTGGCCAACCTTCATGTGCTTTCAAAAGTTACACATATTACATTTACCCATACCTGTTCATGTACTTACACTGTTTGCCTTGTATTGTAATATATTTTTCAGGTTTTTCCCTTGTTGGAACACTATTCTTGGTGCTTCACAGAATTTATGCCTGAGAACATTGTCATTCATAATTAATGACCAATTTTTGTTAATAAGGGAGTATAAAGCTGGAGCATTGACACTATATCTAGTAATCAGGGCTGTAGTACTGTATTCTCTTGACCTTGGTACCATACTCATGTCCCCCACATTGTTACCTCCTATCATACCCTTAATGCTCAAAATTGGTTTGTAAAAACCAAAGGCCCTCTTATCCTGGACTTCTCTAATCAATTCATTGATTAGTTGTTCTGGATAACATCTTACCCTAAATATGTTCCTCAGGTTATTGCATTCCAACACAAATTCATCATCACTGGTCACCATCCGGTCAGCTTTTACTAATTGCCCCTTGACCACTGAACATTTTTGATGTAATGGATGACAACTAGTAAAGTGAAGGAATGTGTTGGAATATGTTTCCTACTGGAAAATTTGTGCACAATAACTGTTGGTAATGATGTCTTTCCTAAGGTTAATGTCCAAATAGGCTATTGATTCAGTGCTGAAAGTAAATGTGAATGTAAAAAACTGGGTTGTATTGTTAAAATAAGTAACCATATCTGTAGCCTGTTTTTCGTCCACATTATAAATCATAAAAATATCATCCAAATACCTAGCGTAATGGATAATCTGGTTGGCAATCTCCTCGTTTCTCACAAAATGCCACTCCCAATATCCCATTACTAAGTTTGCTAGGCTGGCACCACATGGTGGACCCATGGCTACCCCAACTTTCTGCAAGTAATATTTGTTGTTGAAGGTTATGAAATTCTGTGTTAGCACTATGTCTATGAGTTCACATACAAGAGAAACATCATCCTCAGGTGCACCTTTACTGTGCATCATATAGCTTACCCATTCTACTCCTTCCACATGAGGAATAGAAGAGTATAGGTCTTTTATGTCAACTGTGATAAAATTGTAAATGGGGTTAAACTCTATTGCATTAATGTTTGAGAGGAAGGTCCAGGAGTCTTTGCAAATTTGACTCTCCTGGGTCATATATCTCTTCAAAGTTTTATCTATGACTTTTGCCAGGGAGTACGTGATACTGTGCCTTGTGTCCACCAATGGTCTCATGGGGGAATTTATTATACTTTTATGGATCTTTGGTATTCCAAAAAGTATAAAAAGTAAAAGAAAAAAGAAAGTGCACTAGCTAGACATGTTGAAGCATTTCTAGATCATACATTCAAATTTAGGGCTATTGACTGTGTGAATTCAAAAGAAAGAGGTGGTCCCGATTCATTAATGATGGAGAAACTTGAATTGAGGTGGCAGCTTTGTACAGATGACTGCCATTTTCCAGGATTGAATGAAGTGTATTCTATCCTGTGTATTCTTAAATTGAAACATCTAGAGAGGTAGGCTCATGAAAGGTGTAAGTGAGTCTATACCCTCCGGTTGTAAGGTGCTGTTATGTGGACAGAATGGGTCAGGATAAATTATTTTAATATTTTAATAAATTATTTTAATATTTTAATATTTTAATTTTCATCAGAATGAAGACATTAAAAAATAAAAATATACATGAAATAAATGATGTTGATTTTGAATTTTAAGCTAAATATTTTAGTAAGAGTATATTTAAGGCATTACTTGTAAAATATTGAAATAAATGTTACAGTTAATATGTGGATCTCATAGGGAAGGGTGTATTTAAATGGAGGTGTGTGTTAAGTGTCACATGATTAATGACTTTTTTATTTAAACTTTGCATTTGTACATGTCTGTTATCTGAAGAAGTCTCCCTATAAGGAGAGACAAAAAGCGCTTCATAAAACGGACTTTATTTTTTACTTGTGGGTGACCAGTGGAGTGATTTCCTACCTTTTTTATCCAGTTTGTGTTTTTTTTTTACTTTTCTGGTGTTTACATATGTGCAGCAGCCATGGAAATCTCCCAGGTTACACCTTCATCAAATTCGCAAAATGACAGCATAGGAAGCCTGACTTTACTTATAGTAGAAGCACTATCCCAGGGAGTGGATAGCCTCTCTAAGAGGTTAGATGCATCGAATGGAACTCAGAATGGAGGGACAACAAATCGTAATCTGTTTTTAGCATCAGCATCTTCGAGGGTGGAAATGCAGGTTACACAAGAAACTGCTCACCTGAGTAGTTTTAGGAATGGAATGAGTTCCTCTGAAGCCACCCAACCTCTCTATTCAGCAGCAGTAATGAACAACAGCTTGAATCAACCAGGGTGAGGTACAAGCCCTTCCAACGAAGCAAGGATCAACAGTGGATTAATAAATAAAGACGGAACACCCTCTGGGCTTATTGGAGCTCCTAATTTGGAACATTGGTTATCTATGTCACTGGGATGGAACAATGAGAGTGAGGACCAACAGGAGCAACTGGCTGGAGGGGTAGCTGATATTTCTTCATTACTGCAGCAATTTGACAACCGGTTAGTAAAGTGCAAAAAACTGCAGTTAGAAATAAGTTACTTTAAAGAGAATATCAGTGAGGCTATTGTACCTAAAGGGCTGAGGAGTTAGCAATACCCTATGGGTCTAATAGAGTGGGCTGATTTCCATAAAGATCTGTTAAAATTATTCAACAAACATGGTTTAGAGTTACTGGACTTGATTTGCACCCATTATAAAAAGAATGCTGAAATCCTAGTCAAGGAGGCTACAAAACTAGATACTTTAATAAAGGCTGATGCAGCTTTTCGGTGATACGGGTTTGAATATGAGAGGACATATTCAAGCATAAACCAGCATATGGTCAAATTTAAGGCTATGAAAGTTAAGCTGCAGAGGGACAGGCAAGCATACTCTACAGGCACAGCGTACCCGAAACCCCCTTCTTCACAAACTAATTTCTTGCAAAATGGGAATGGGACTTTTGAATTTGGACATACGACAGGCAAACATGTAGAAAGTAATGATGAATCTAACCAAACACATAATACACCAGAACCAAGGAGACGCACATGTATAGTGAACATGTAGAAAGTAATGAGGAACCTAACCAAAGACATAATACACCATAACCAAGGAGAAGCGCATGTATAGTGAACATGTAGAAAGTAATGATGAATCTAACCGTACACATAATACACCAGAACCAAGGAGACGCGCATGTTTAGTGAACATGTAGAAAGTAATGATGAATCTAACCAAACACATAATACACCAGAACCAAGGAGACGCGCATGTATAGTGAACATGTAGAAAGTAATGATGAATCTAACCATTCACATAATACACCAGAACCAAGGAGAAGCGCATGTATAGTGAACATGTAGAAAGTAATGATGAATCTAACCGTACACATAATACTCCAGAACCAAGGAGAAGCGCATGTATAGTGAACATGTAGAAAGTAATGATGAATCTAACCAAACACACAATACACCAGAACCAAGGAGACGTGCATGTATAGTGAACAAGTACAAAGTAATGATGAAACTAACCATTCACATAATACACCAGAACCAAGGTTACGCGCATGTATAGTGAACATGTAGAAAGAAATGATGAATCTAACCAAAACACAATACACCAGAACTAACGAGAAGCGCATGTATAGTGAACATGTAGAAAATAATAATGAATCTAACCAAACACATAATACACCAGAACCAAGGAGAAGCGCATGTATAGTGAACATGTAGAAAGTAATGATGAATCTAACCGTACACATAATACACCAGAACCAAGGAGAAGCGCATGTATAGTGAACATATAGAAAGTAATGATGAATCTAACCGTACACATAATACCCCAAAACCAAGGAGACGCGCATGTATAGTGAACATGTAGAAAGTAATGATGAATCTAACCAAGCACACAATACACCAGAACCAAGGAGAAGCGCATGTATAGTGAACATGTAGCAAGTAATGATGAATCTAACCGTACACATAATACTCCAGAACCAAGGAGAAGCGCATGTATAGTGAACATGTAGAAAGTAATGATGAATCTAACCGTACACATAATACACCAGAACCAAGGAGAAGCGCATGTATAGTGAACATGTAGAAAGTAATGATGAATCTAACCAAACACACAATACACCAGAACCAAAGAGAAGCGCATGTATAGTGAACATGTAGAAAGTAATGATGAATCTAACCAAACACACAATACACCAGAACCAAGGAGACGCGCATGTATAGTGAACATGTAGAAAGTAATGATGAATCTAACCATTCACATAATACACCAGAACCAAGGAGACGCGCATGTATAGTGAACATGTAGAAAGTAATGATGAATCTAACTGTACACATGATACACCAGAACCAAGGAGACGCGCATGTATAGTGAACATGTAGAAAGTAATGATGAATCTAACCATTCACATAATACACCAGAACCAAGGAGATGCGCATGTATAGTGAACATGTAGAAAGTGATGATGAATCTAGCCATACACATAATACACCAGAACCAAGGAGAAGCGCATGTATAGTGAACATGTAGAAAGTAATGATGAATCTAACCAAACACATAGAACACCAGAACCAAAGAGAAGCGCATGTATAGTGAACATGTAGAAAGTAATGATGAATCTAACCAAACACACAATACAGCAGAACCAAGGAGACACGCATGTATAGTGAACATGTAGAAAGTAATGATGAATCTAGCCATACACATAATACACCAGAACCAAGGAGAAGCGCATGTATAGTGAACATGTAGAAAGTAATGATGAATCTAACCATTCACATAATACACCAGAACCAAGGAGACGCGCATGTATAGTGAACATGTAGAAAGTAATGATGAATCTAACCGTACACATAATACACCAGAACCAAGGAGACGCGCATGCATAGTGAACATGTAGAAAGTAATGATGAATCTAACCATTCACATAATACACCAGAACCAAGGAGACGTGCATGTATAGTGAACATGTAGAAAGTAATGATGAATCTAGCCGTACACATAATACACCAGAACCAAGGAGAAGCGCATGTATAGTGAACATGTAGAAAGTAATGATGAATCTAACCAAACACATAATACACCAGAACCAAGGAGACACACATGTATAGTGAACATGTAGAAAGTAATGATGAATCTAACCGTACACATAATACACCAGAACCAAGGAGAAGCGCATTTATACTGAACATGTAGAAAGTAATGATGAATCTAACCGTACACATAATACACCAGAACCAAGGAGAAGCGCATGTATAGTGAACATGTAGAAAGTAATGATGAATCTAACCAAACACACAATACACCAGAACCAAGGAGAAGTGCATGTATAGTGAACATGTAGAAAGTAATGATGAATCTAACCGTACACATAATACTCCAGAACCAAGGAGAAGTGCATGTATAGTGAACATGTAGAAAGTAATGATGAATCTAACCGTACACATAATACACCAGAACCAAGGAGAAGCGCATGTATAGTGATCATGTAGAAAGTAATGATGAATCTAAGCAAACACACAATACACCAGAACCAAAGAGAAGCGCATGTATAGTGAACATGTAGAAAGTAATGATGAATCTAACCAAACACACAATACACCAGAACCAAGGAGACACGCATGTATAGTGAACATATAGAAAGTAATGATGAATCTAGCCATTCACATAATACACCAGAACCAAGGAGATGCGCATGTATAGTGAACACGTCGAAAGTAATGATGAATCTAACCGTACACATAATACACCAGAACCAAGGAGATGCGCATGTATAGTGAACATGTAGAAAGTAATGATGAATCTAACCAAACATACAATACACCAGACCCAAGGAGACACGCATGTATAGTGAACATGTAGAAAGTAATGATGAATCTAGCCATACACATAATACACCAGAACCAAGGAGAAGTGCATGTATAGTGAACATGTAGAAAGTAATGATGAATCTAACCATTCACATAATACACCAGAACCAAGGAGACGCGTATGTATAGTGAACATGTAGAAAGTAATGATGAATCTAACCGTACACATAATACACCAGAACCAAGGAGACGCGCATGTATAGTGAACATGTAGAAAGTAATGATGAATCTAACCATTCACATAATACACCAGAACCAAGGAGATGCGCATGTATAGTGAACATGTAGAAAGTAATGATGAATCTAGCCGTACACATAATACACCAGAACCAAGGAGAAGCGCATGTGTAGTGAACATGTAGAAAGTAATGATGAATCTAACCAAACACATAATACACCAGAATCAAGGAGACATGCATGTATAGTGAAAATGTAGAAAGTAATGATGAATCTAACCGTACACATAATACACCAGAACCAAGGAGAAGCGCATGTATAGTGAACATGTAGAAAGTAATGATGAATCTAACCAAACACACAATACACCAGAACCAAAGAGAAGTGCATGTATAGTGAACATGTAGAAAGTAATGATGAATCTAACCAAACACACAATACACCAGAACCAAGGAGACGCGCATGTATAGTGAACATGTAGAAAGTAATGATGAATCTAACCATTCACATAATACACCAGAACCAAGGAGATGCGCATGTATAGTGAACATGTAGAAAGTAATGATGAATCTAACCATTCACATAATACACCAGAACCAAGGAGACGCGCATGTATAGTGAACATGTAGAAAGTAATGATGAATCTAACCGTACACATAATACACCAGAACCAAGGAGACGCGCATGTATAGTGAACATGTAGAAAGTAATGATGAATCTAACCATTCACATAATACACCAGAACCAAGGAGACGCGCATGTATAGTGAACATGTAGAAAGTAATGATGAATCTAGCCGTACACATAATACACCAGAACCAAGGAGAAGCGCATGTATAGTGAACATGTAGAAAGTAATGATGAATCTAACCAAACACATAATACACCAGAACCAAGGAGACATGCATGTATAGTGAACATGTAGAAAGTAATGATGAATCTAACCGTACACATAATACACCAGAACCAAGGAGAAGCGCATTTATACTGAACATGTAGAAAGTAATGATGAATCTAACCGTACACATAATACACCAGAACCAAGGAGAAGCACATGTATAGTGAACATTTAGAAAGTAATGATGAATCTAACCAAACACACAATACACCAGAACCAAGGAGAAGCGCATGTATAGTGAACATGTAGAAAGTAATGATGAATCTAACCGTACACATAATACTCCAGAACCAAGGAGAAGCGTATGTATAGTCAACATGTAGAAAGTAATGATGAATCTAACCGTACACATAATACACCAGAACCAAGGAGAAGCGCATGTATAGTGAACATGTAGAAAGTAATGATGAATCTAACCAAACACACAATACACCAGAACCAAAAAAAAGTGCATGTATAGTGAACATGTAGAAAGTAATGATGAATCTAACCAAACAAACAATACACCAGAACCAAGGAGACGCGCATGTATAGTGAACATGTAGAAAGTAATGATGAATCTAACCATTCACATAATACACCAGAACCAAGGAGACGCGCATGTCTAGTGAACATGTAGAAAGTAATGATGAATCTAACCATTCACATAATACACCAGAACCAAGGAGACGCGCATGTATAGGAACATGTAGAAAGTAATGATGAATCTAGCCATACACATAATACACCAGAACCAAGGAGAAGTGCATGTATAGTGAACATTTAGAAAGTAATGATGAATCTAACCAAACACATAATACACCAGAACCAAGGAGACACGCATGTATAGTGTACAAGTAGAAAGTAATGATGAATCTAACCGTACACATAATACACCAGAACCAAGGAGAAGCGCATGTATAGTGAACATGTAGAAAGTAATGATGAATCTAACCGTACACATAATACACCAGAACCAACGAGAAGTGCATGTATAGTGAACATGTAGAAAGTAATGATGAATCTAACCATTCACATAATACACCAGAACCAAGGAGACGCGCATGTATAGTGAACATGTAGAAAGTAATGATGAATCTAACCGTACACATAATACACCAGAACCAAGGAGACGCGCATGTATAGTGAACATGTAGAAAGTAATGATGACTCTATCCATACACATAATACACCAGAACTAAGGAGAAGCACATGTATAGTGAACATGTAGAAAGTAATGATGAATCTAACCGTACACATAATACACCAGAACCAAGGAGAAGCGCATGTATAGTGAACATGTAGAAAGTAATGATGAATCTAACCAAACACACAATACACCAGAACCAAGGAGAAGCGCATGTATAGTGAACATGTAGAAAGTAATGATGAATCTAACCAAACACACAATACACCAGAACCAAGGAGACGCGCATGTATAGTGAACATGTAGAAAGTAATGATGAATCTAACCATTCACATAATACACCATAACCAAGGAGACGCGCATGTATAGTGAACATGTAGAAAGTAATGATGAATCTAACCATGCACATAATACACCAGAACCAAGGAGACGTGCATGTATAGTGAACATGTAGAAAGTAATGATGAATCTAACCCTTCACATAATACACCAGAACCAAGGAGACGCGCATGTATAGTGAACATGTAGAAAGTAATGATGAATCTAGCCGTACACATAATACACTAGAACCAAGGAGAAGCGCATGTATAGTGAACATGTAGAAAGTAATGATGAATCTAACCAAACACATAATACAACAGAACCAAGGAGATGCACATGTTTAGCAAACAGTAGAACAATACAGAATAATGAGGCAAATGAAACAATGGAGGAAGGACATTTTCAGAACAGAGCACTGAAGCATCGCCCTTATCCAGTACTCCAGATTGGAGGGGGGGGGCCGGACCACAACATCAGAACAACAATACCAACACAAACAAGAGGAACAGGTGGAACAGGCACAGATAATTTATGGAGCAGAACAATATGAACATACCTGTGAGATCGTATATAACTCTGACCCTGACTTTAAAATATATAATTATACAGTGATGAATATTGAAAAGAGCATGGCGGATTTTTAGCCAAGGGGCAGAATTTTGTTTCTTGGACATTGCAAATACACTTATAGACCTGAAATAATTTGTAAGGAAACTAAACTTTACGGTGTTATTTGGTCAAGATAATAATGTCATGAATGAGTATAAATTGGCTAGTACATTTTATCCACTTTAACAACCTACTTTGCATCTTTTCGAACAAATTTGTGATTTGGACTTATGAAGCACAATAGAACAAAGCAACAGGCAGAATGTATTTGTCCAAAACACTAGTAAGAATGAAAAATTGTTGTTAGAAGGGCTAAGACAGGGAGCGATACATGTAATGCAACCCGATAAGGGGGAGGGGGTTGGCAATTATGTTTACTGAGGATTACATCAACAGGATATAAAATGTGTTCAACAGTGAAACTTATATGGAAGTCTCTAGATCAGAGGTTAATAGAGCTTATTCAAGATTTAAATCTTGGTTAAATGACCTGTTCATTGAGGCTAGGATTAATATAGACCTCTTCAACTATTTAGTAATGCCAGCCCCGAGAATTCCAATACTTTTTGGAATACCAAAGGTCCATAAATGTATAATAAATCCCCCCATGAGACTGTTGGTGGACACAAGGCATAGTATCACATACTCCCTGGCAAAGGTCATAGATCAAAAGTTGAAGAGATATGTGACCCAGGAGAGTCAAATTTGCAAAGACTTCTGGACCTTCCTCTCAAACATTAATGCAATAGAGTTTAACCCCATTTACAATTTTATCACAGTTGATGTAAAAGACCTGTACTCTTCTATTCCTCATGTAGAAGGAGTAGAATGGGTAAGCTATATGATGCACAGTAAAGGTGCACCTGAGGATGATGTTTCTCTTGTATGTGAACTTATAGACATAGTGCTAACACAGAATTTCATAACGTTCAACAACAAATATTACTTGCAGAAAGTTGGGGTAGCCATGGGTTCACCATGTGGTGCCAGCCTAGCGAACTTAGTAATGGCATATTGGAAGTGGCATTTTGTGAGAAACAATGAGGAGATTGCCAACCGGATTATCCATTACGCTAAGTTCTTAGATGATATTTTTATGATTTATAATGGGGACGAAAAACAGGCTACAGATATGGTTACTTATTTTAACAATACAACCCAGTTTTTACATTCACATTTACTTTCAGCACTGAATCAATAGCCTATTTGGACATTAACCTTAGGAAAGACATCATTACCAACAGTTATTGTGCATATATTTTCTGGAAGGAAACATATTCCAACACATTCCTTCACTTTACTAGTTGCCATCCATTACATCAAAAACATTCAGTAGTCAAGGGGCAATTAGTAAGAGCTGCCCAGATGGTGACCAGTGATGATGAATTTGTGTTGGAATGCAATAACCTGAGGAACATGTTTAGGGTAAGATGTTATCCAGAACAACTAGTCAATGAATTGATTAGAAAAGTCCAGGATAAGTCCAGCTAGTTACTGTTCCCACGAGAGGAAAAAATATACTAGATCTCATTATCACAAACATGGGGACAAAATGCTCCACACCAGAAGTATATCCCTCATTGGTGAGATCTGATCATAAACTAATCTCACTGGAAATCCACATCCCGCCCCCACCCCAAACAAAAAAGACCACAGTGAAGAACTTCTCTAAAGCAAACTTCACACTACTCAAGACTGGTGTGGTATCCTTCAAGGCCCCTGAGCCAGTGGAAACCACAACCCAAGCTGTGGAAGCCCTTACAAATGCCTTCTATGAACACCTCCAGGACTGCATGGATCAGGCAATCCTAAATAAAACCAAGACTCTTTCCACAAAGGGCAAACGTCCAGTCTGGTGGACCCCAGCCATTAACAAACTTTACAATAAGAGGAGAAAGCTATTACATGATAGAACAAAATCCATAAAAGGGAAGTCACCCCTGATCATTATTAGTAAAAAAATACGAGCACTCATAAAATCAACTAAGGCCAGTTTTGAGAGAAAAATTGCCATGGATTCAAAGGACAATCATAAGGCCTTTTTCAGCAATGTTAGGAACTTGGGTGGAAACTCCCAGATATGCTCACAATTAGTCCAAAATGATACAAAAATCACTGAACCCACAGACATTGCCAACATACTGGCAGACAGGTTCAGTGCAAACTTCACCCCCTCTCCCTCCCTAAAGGAGAGATAACTATTCCAGCAGAGTGTAGCCTCCCAGACATCTCAAATGCACAGGTGAAAGCTGCTCTCTCTAAAGCTAAAAACACAGCATCAATGGGACCGGATGGTATCCCCGGCTGTGTGCTACACGAGCTAAATGAGGAATTAAACCCGCACATAAGGCATCTGTTTAATCTCAGCCTTACCACAGGATACGTGCCCAAGGAGTGGCGTACGGCAACTGTGGTCCCACTCCACAAAGGCGGTGCCTCTACGGACCCTGGTAATTACCGCCCCATAAGCTTAACAAGTCTAGCCTGCAAAGCTATGGAGAGGATCATAATGGAGCTCATAAACAAAGATATAGGGGACTTGCAGACATTGGACCCGACCCAGTTTGGCTTCGTCAAGGGCAGATCATGCCTTTTGAACTTGGTCGACTTCTTGAAACAGTCACCAAGGCCATTGATGAGGAAAGGCAGTCCATACAGCCTACCTTGACCTTGCAAAGGCTTTCGACACAATACCCCACTCGGGTATTGTAGAAAAACTTACCAGCTTAAATGTAAACCCATATGTCACAGGATGGGTTGCAAACTGGCTTAAGGACAGAACCCACAGGGTTAGAGTTGCTGGCGCTATGTCAGATTCCAAGCCGGTCACAAGTGGTGTCCCACAGGGCTCGATCCTTGGCCCCCTATTGTTCGGCATCTACTTCTCAGAAGTACAGGCCAACATGGGAGGACTTTGGCTGACAAAGTTTGCAGACGACTGCAAACTGGGCGCCATAGTGGAAAGTGCATCGGACATGGATATCCTTCAGAAGGGACTCACGGAAACAGATAGCTGGTGCCAGAGCCATGGCCTGAAGTTAAACGCCAAAAATTGTATAGTCATATCCTTCAGGAAAAACAAGGTAACCCCAAGCTACCATATAGGTGGCAATCCACTAAGCACAGAAGAGGTTATCAGGGACCTGGGGACCCAGGTTGACAGTGGCCTTTCCTTTGACACTCACGTTGCTAAAGTGGTTAGAAAGACCTTCTACATTGCCCACCTGATCATGAAGGGATTCACATCCAGATCTAGTGAGGTCATTGTTCCCCTGTACTCTTCACTTATCAGACCAATGATCGAGTACAATGCCCCATTCGGGATGTATCTCACCCGACATCTGAAGCAATTGGAGAGACCCCAAAAGTTCCTCACCAAAAGGATAAAGGGACTCCAAAATCTGTCATATGCTGCCAGATTGAAGAAACTCCAGCTCTATTTAGTCGCATACCGTCTGCTCAGAGGTGACATGTGCCTGACATACAAGGCCATGTCCAACCCGGAATTAATGGACAAGCTCCACCTCAAAAAATCCAAATCCACCAAAACCACTAGAGCAAGCGACTTAAACCTTAGCACGGATATAAATAGGATGTGCTGGAGGGATAGATTTATCACTCAGAGACTCCCTATGCTGTGGAATAAAATCCCGGTCCATGTGAGGCAGAGCACCTCGCTGGCTCTGTTCAAGAGAAATCTTGACCTGTGGATGGGAGATCGTAGGTTTACCCCGGGAATCATCTCTGTGTCACTGCTGGACAGAGGCACAACAAACTAATGGGTACAGTATTTTTTCATATAAGGGGTGGCGTAAGCCACAAAACTTTGGGCTAGGCTTATAAATGCCTTACGGCAGATAGCCTAGTATAAACCTATGAACCTATGAACCTATAAGAGGGCCAGTGTTTTTTACAAACCAATTTTGAGCATTAAGGGTACGATAGGAGGTAACAATGTGGGTGACATGAGTATGGTACCAAGAACGAGAGAATACAGTACTGCAGCCCTGATTACTAGATATAGTGTCAATGCTCCAGCTTTGTACTCCCTTATTAACAAAAATTCGTCATTAATTATGAATGACAATGTTCTCAGGCATAAATTCTGTGAAGCACCAAGAATAGTGTTCCAACGAGGGCAAAACCTAAAAAATATATTACAATGCAAGGCAAAAGGTGTAAGTACACAAACAGATATGGGTAAATGTAATATGTGTAACTTTTGCAAACACATGGAGGTTGGCCAATGCTTCACATTGAGGGAACAGAAATATATGACCAAACATAAGTTCAACTGTCAGAGTAGAGCAGTAGTTTACATGGCTCACTGCCAACACTGTCCAGCTTTCTATAGTGGAAAAATGGACCGCAAATTAAGGGAAAGAGTATATGAGCATTTATATTATATTTCCAAAATGAAAAAAGAAAGTGCACTAGCTAAACATGTTGAAGCATTTCCAGATCATACATTTAAATTTAGGGTTATTGACTGTGTCAATTCAAAAGGAAGAGGTGGTCCCGATTCATTAATGTTGAGGTGGCAGCTTCGGGTCTATATTATATCAGTAAATGCTTAAAAAAGCGAATGCTGATTGATCGACCTTATGTAAGCGAAAGCTTACAATCTCAAACGGTCAGATCAGCGATTTTTTTCCTAGAAAAAAAAATCGCTGATCCAAAACACATACACACAACACAAGCACACCAAGCAAACAGTAATCCACACACATTCACCTAAAATCTGACTCCTAACCCTACACTAAACTGTGCACACACAACCAACTAACTATCCACTTACCTTAACCCAAACCCTAACCCTAAGGCCCGTCACTATCGCACACTCACCTGACCCGCTCCCTAACCCTAACTCTCCTAAACCCGCCCTAACCCTCACGTCCACACAATCGCACACATACCTAACCCAAGCTCTAACCCTAATTCACCTAACCCACCCTAACACTCACAGCCACACAATTGCACACTTACCTGAATCCGACCCATAACTTTCCACGACAGCACTGAAAATACAGAAGCAACAGAAATGGATAACCAAATTCATTCCCTAGGAAAAAATTTGAGTTTCTGTTACTTCGATATTTTTAACATTCACTAAAATAAGTTTAATCAATCAGTGTTCACTTGTTTAAGCATTCGCTGATCTAATATAGACCCGCAGCTTCGTACAGATGCCTGCCATTTTCCAGGATTGAATGAAGTGTATTCTATCCTGTGTATTCTTAAATTGAAAAATCTAGAGAGGTAGGCTCATGAAAGGTGTAAGTAAGTCTATATCCTCTGGTTGAAAGGTGCTGTCTTGTGGACAGAATGGGTCAGGATAAATTATGTTAATATTTTAATAAATTATTTTAATATTTTAATTTTCATCAGAATGAAGACATTAAAATTAAATATTTTAGTAAGAGTATATTTAAGGCATTACTTGTAAAATATTGAAATAAATGTTACAGTTAATAATATGTAGATCTCATAGGGAAGGGTTTCTTTAAACCGAGGTGTGTGTTGTGTCACATGATTGATGACTTTTTTATTTAAACTTTGCATTTGTACATGTCTTTTATCTGAAGAAGTCTCTCTATAAGGAGAGACAAAAAGCACTTAATAAAATGGACTTTAATTTTTACTTGTGGGTGACCAGTGGAGTGGTTTCCTAGCTTTTATATCCAGTTTGTGTTTTTTGGCTTTTCTGGTGATTA
The DNA here is from genome assembly GCF_019279795.1 of Protopterus annectens. NCBI lineage: Eukaryota > Metazoa > Chordata > Ceratodontiformes > Protopteridae > Protopterus > Protopterus annectens. Next base: position 820,734,832 of record NC_056750.1, read on the forward strand.
TCTGTTAGCTCTCAGCAGTCTGTAGGAAGGCAGATGTGCAAGCATGTTTTAGAGACATCTCATGATTGCTGAAGCCTTATCATATTGAAATAGATTTATAAACCTGATTGGATTCATGCTAGGAGCTATTATTGAGCTGCTTCCTGTTGTACAGGATATGATTCTGCCATCCCCCCACATGACTACTGTATAAGTATAACACATCACTTAACCAGACAGTACTATGGGAAAAAAAATTGACTAGGCTTCAAATGATCTCCAAGACTGCATAACTAATAACTTCCCCAAAGCTTCAAGAAGTGTTGTGCAATTTGAATTTTTTTTTCAGCCTTGCTTTCCTTTTTAGTGATAGGTACACGGGTATTTCATTGCTAAACAAAAGTAAATAAGTATGTGGAAGTGAACTAGAGTGCTTATATATCTTCTGCTTTGACAGTTTTAACAGTATGGAGTGCAAGAGTAGATGAAGGCAGTAAAGCCCAAATTGAACCTAGGCTGTACACTAGAGGGTACCCTATGTAAGTCTTATAGGGGACAGGTGCCAAAGAATGTCTGAGATGAAGTTGCCATCTTTACTAGAATGGAAGTGCTATCTAGAAAATGAAAGTCACAAGAAACTTTTGAGTCTTGCCTACCTGTACTATTCCACCAATGGCGCATAGACTTTGAGAGTCTTGAATTAATAGCAGACCTTAAATCTCAGCTAAAGATTAGGGTCAAGGCTTGAAGATTGTGGAACATAAACTTGAATTCCATGAGTTCATTTTAGATGTTTGTCACAAATGAAGAACTGCTTCCAAATTGGCCAAGGCTGATACAAGTTCTCCTACTCAGTAACAGTGGAACTCAGTTCAGATGACCACTGAGGGGAGACTAAAATTTAAAAGATGCCTTCATTCTATTTTCCAAGTAATGAGTCCTACTCCCAAGAAGTGTGTGTTTTCCTATTACAATGTTATTTTTTTAAAGGTTTTTATTAGATTTTAACTAAACAATTTGATCATGACGATAATTAGAAATTTGTGAGCAGGAAATACAAATAATATGAACAAGAACAAAGAAGAACAACTATTTACAGAAGTGTCAACTAACAAAAATATTCTCAAAAAATTCTTATACATTACAATTGATATGAGTATAGCTATTTTGTTTATCAAGCAGTTCATTGAAATTTGTCCATATATTATAGTAGGAGGTGAGTCTAGTAGATCTTGATTTAATGGTGATAATTTCCAGATGACATACTTTGGTTGCAATATTTGTGAATTCTTTGAAAGAGGGTATAATTTCATTCTTCCAATTCTTGGTTATAACTTTCCTCACAGTTGATAAAATGGACCATAAAAGAGGGTATTTCATTATTTTAACACAAACAGGAGTAAGGGTATTAGAAAGAATTAATGACTTAGATAAAATAAAATTCCCCCCAAATAAAACATGTAAAAAAGGTTCATGTTATTTTAATAAGGTGTAAGTACAACACAATCAAAGAACGTGTGTTGCCAATCTGCTTTCAGTCCCTGTTTATATCTTCAACAAACTTGCTTCTTTTTAAACATTAATTCAATTTTATGAGGTTTGAAGAAAGATCTAATCAAGAATTTCCAAGTAAAAAGTTACCATCTAAGAGAAGAAGTTGTGTATTTGGAAGATATTAATTTTTTATCCTCTTCATCTGGAGGTCTGTTATTAATGTGAGTAAAAAAGTTCCAATAATTGTCATTGCAACTATTTGTTTCTTTCCTCACCACTCTATATATTTTGGATAACAGACCCTCTTCCAGTGTGTTTTGCTATATTAATAGTATTAAAATTCAATTAAGTTTGGGATAGCATCTTTTACCCTTGGTTGCATTAACTTAATTTTACCTTCTACAAATTGCCTGCAAGATTGTACATCCAACCACATATCTTTGTTTGAATCATATTTACTTATGATATAATAAACATAATGTATTTTTTTCATTATTCATTAATTGAAACTAATATATATCAGACTTTTTTTCTTTAAATGCAATCATGGTGTCCAACTTTGAAGTGGAAAACATATTTTGAGTGTATGCTATAGGAAAAAGAAAAATCCACGCCTTATAAGTTGGATTTCTAGAAATTATGTTTCTAAAAATATTTAATATAGTAGAAATAAAATAAAAGTGAGTTGTCTGGTGACTCCTTTCTGAAAGTAATAATTTAGTAACCATTGTAAACTATTGTGTAGTGTAATATTATGATTAGCATTTATGCTATGTTTAAATTTTATGAAAAGGCATTCTAGAAACTCTTTGAACCTGGCTGTGTAAATATTATTTTCCAAATTGATGATAAAGAATATAATTCTAGATCTGGTAATCCAATCCCTCCTGCTGTGCAGACCCTTATATGATGATTTAAGGCAATTCTTGGTTTGTTGGGGGACCAAAGAAACTTTACAATTAATGTATTAAATTCTTTAATACATGTTTTAGATGAAGGTAAAGATAATGATTGAATAACATATATGATTTTGGTAAAATAATTTTGATTATAGAGAGTCTCTCTTCCATTGTGAAGAAAAATTGTTCCATTTATTTATTAGATTCATTATACTAATTGTGTTGTTAGTATAATTGTAATTTATTATATTATTAATGTCATCTGTTATAATTATCCATAAATAGTTCATTTTTATCTCTTTGACAATGTATTTAGTAAATCTATCATTTATCCTATCAATATTGGCATTTATATGTAGTATTTCTGTTTTGTTATCATTAAAGGATAGACCAGATTTTTTGGAACTCATTCATTGCCTTCAAAACAGCAGAAAGGGAACTATCACTGCCACGCAGTGTCAGATGAATGTCATCAGCAAATAATTGGACTTTAGAAATCATCAGATTTACATTAATGCCTCATGTCCACATTTGACCTAATAAAATTAGCAAAAGGTTCCATAATTAGAGTGAAAAGCAGGGGTGAAAGAGGACATGATTGTTTAGTTCCCTTCAAAATTTGTATTGAATTAGAAGTAAAAATACTTATTTTAATGTATGCAAAATAATTGACATAAAGAAGTTTTATAAGATGTGTTAAATTACTTGAAAAAATACATCCCTGTAAGACTAACAAAATATATTTCAAATTCACAGAGTCAGAAGCATTATTAATGTCTAGACGCATTAATGTCAAATTCTCTTTTGTTTTGGTCACATAGTTCATTGCTATGATTATTATTTTGATATTGTCATAACTACTTCTATTTAGAATAAAACCAGTTTGATCCTCATTAATAATGGAAGGTTTAATATATTTTAATCTATAAGCGTGAATTGCCATGGATAATTTATAATCTACATTTAAAAATGAAATTGGTCTGTGTGAAGCGCATTCAGTTAGATCTTTGTTAGTTTTTAAAATTGGGGAGATAAGAGTATATTTCCAGGAGGGATGAACTTTTGTTAAGTATTTGACTACAGAAAAAAACTTTGTTTAATATGTTTAATGCTTCTTTAGGTAGTAACTTGTAGAGTTCTGGTATAATTCCATCATTACCTGGTGCCTTGTTAGGTTTTAATTTGTTAATTTAAATTTGAATTTCAGACATTGAGACAGGTTCATCAATTAATTTCACTTGGTCATCAGATAATTTATTTTAATATACTTTTTTATTTTTGGTTATTCCTCCTGAATCTATTATATTAATTGATTTTATTGTAATAATTTCTAAATTCATTTAAAATCTCTTCTATTTCTGTCACTTTTCCTTTACTGTTATGTGAATAATTCTCCTTTATATGATTTGACTTATTAAATAGTTTTGTTCTGTTAGCTAACTTATGCATAGATTTTGGGTTGAAAGAGAAGTTAATTATCTTAAACTTTTCTAGATTAGTTCTAGTTTTATGATTTAAAATTTCCAAAAACTTATTATGTAGATTATTAATCCCTTCTGTATTATTATTGTTACCTGTCAGATTTTCTAATTTTATTTTGTCAGGTTTTTCCTGTCTCTTGTACAGTTCTTTGTCCCTGTTATTTATTTATTTATTTATTTTTTGGTTATTGATAGCCAATTGGTGACCTTGCCAAAAATATATGCTTTTAGTGCATCCCATAGATAGATTTCTGAAATATCTCACGTATTGTTAATTTTTATAAAATAAATAATTTTTTGAATAAAAAGTCCTTAAAATCCTTTAAGCAAATTATATATGCTAGTATCCTCCTGATGTTAATTTTGTTCGATTTTAAAAACAGATCAAAAGTGATTGCTCTGTGAGCTGAAAGTGGGCAAGATACCAGTTTAACTTTGCCTAGTTTATCTATCAACTCATTGGAGATATATACTCCGTAAATTCTGGATTGTGTTCTATGTCTCTGTGAATAATGAGTAAAGAAAAGTGATTCTAGATCTGAAAAATTATTTATGTCTCTAAGGTTAAATAGTTCAGTGAACTTTAACAGTGCCTTTGCTGATGCCTGTATTTTCCATTTACCTGTTGTATTAGTATCCTTTGGTGACACTATACAATTAAAATCTCCTGCTAGTATGATGTTGCCTTTTGAAATTTGAATTTCTTGCTCTAAAATTTGTTCAACAGTTTTAAATAATATTCCAGGGATCCAGTATAAGTTAATAAGGTTTTTTTATCATATTTTGAACTAGATAATATAGAGTAATATTTAATATTAAGTATGTCTTTAACTTCTGTCTATAGGTGTGTTTCTTGTAAAAATAACTGGATAGTTAAATAACTTCAAATATTTGTTTAGACAATCCTTCTTGCAACTGTTATTCAATCTGTTAACATTTATGGAAATACATTTGGTAAATGTAATTTTTCATAAGGTTAATAGGGTCTATATTATATCAGCAAATGCTTAAAAAAGTAAACACTGATCAATCGACCTAATTTAAGCAAAAGCTTACAATCTCGAACTGTCAGATCAGCGATTTTTTTCCAAAACACATACACACAACACAAGCACACCAAACAAACAGAAATCCACACACATACACCTAAAATCTGATACCTAACCCTACACTAAGCTATGCACACACCACTAACTACCCACTTACCTTAACCCAAACCCTAACCCTAAGGTCCGTCACTATCGCACACTCACCTCACCCGCTCCCTAACCCTAACTCACTTAATTCTGCCCTAACCCTCATGTCCACTCAATCGCACACACACCTAACCCAAGCCCTAACCCTAACTCACCTAAATTACCCTAACACTCACATCCACACAATCGCACACTTACCTGAATCCGACCGGTAACTTTCCACCATAACACTGAAAATACTGAAGCAACAGAAATGGACAACCAAATATTTTCCCTAGGAAAAAAATTTGAGTTTCTGCTGCTTCGATATTTTTCACTTTCGAACAAATGACGTCAATCAATCAGCGTTCGCTTTTTTAAGTGTTCGCTGATCTAATATAGACCTGGTTAATAGTGTAGATGTAACTCTCTTAAAATTTAAAATTAACTATATGGGCCCAGTATAATATCACTTCTTTGTTAAAGAACTGCTTATTAATGATCATACTGACATTAATACTTAAAAGTTTAATTAGATACATAATAATTGTTATTGCAGAAACCCACAAAAAAAAACTTTTAATGTAACTAAACACTTACTTTTAAAATCCTTCAAATCCCTTATGGAGTCCAACACTCCCTGCTTGAATAGTCTAAGCATCCAGCAAACCCACCCATCTACTAGTCTAAATAGCCCAAATCTCTCTGCTTCAATTAAACAACATTTTCATTAACAGCAAACTGAACACAAGTCTGTATCCTTTAAACAAGTATATATGTACAAAAAAATAAGATAAGTATTATATGTCCGAAAGTTGTTGTTCAACTTACATATTTCTCATTTTTATATGTTGAAACACTAAGAGGTATATAAAATTTCTTACTGTTGTTCAATAATTATATGCAGTCTTTAATCACATTTACTGTCCTCTGAAAAGGCGAGAAACTGCTGTACTGCAGTTAAAGATTCATATTATGTGATTCACAAAAAATCAGTTGCCTTCCCAAATCATCTATTTCCATTCAGTGAAAATGTCATAATAGATAAATAGATGTCATGAAACATTTAAACAACAACGTATTGTTATTTGTGCTCAGCAGTTTACTATAATAAGCGAACATCTTATGTCATCCCTATTAAACATAAGGTTTATTTATTTCTTTGTTTTGTGTATGATAACTTCAAGTGTAATGATAACATACTTATGACATTAACATCGAGCTTCTAATACAAAGGTTGCCAATGTCATATATATGACACAAAAAAGTGTGAAAGGTGGAAGAACAACACTTCAAAAAACAAAAGTCCACCTGGTCATAAACAAGCCAACCACTCCAAATAAATGTCACAAGCTTCTGCAGATAAAATATTTAATTCCAACAAAGTGAATCAAGTGTACAAAGCAGTAATAAGGCAAGTGCTTTCGTCCCTGTAAATACTAGACTTTATCAAACAAAATGCTTCCCAATATACTTCTTTAAGTACCACAACCAATTAAGAAAAATAATTAACATTTCATAAAAACAATCAACAACAACAATTTAAAACTATAATGTGCAAAACTCTACTGCTCTATGTGAGGGCTAAATAATAAAAATCACATAAATTTATAGACTTATAAAAAGGTCATTGTCTATAAAACAAGGGCTCTGTCCTTTAATACAGGAATTAATGAAAGATGTTTGTTCATGCCTGGGAGGCTGCTGGCACCTAATTTCAATTGCCATCTAAGTTTGCTTTTACAAATACTATTACACCAATCACCCCCCTCAGCGTCTTTACTTATAATTTCTAAAATACCAAACTTAAACCAAACTTGTCCAGTACATGCCAGTATATGCTTATATAGGGCATTATTTTTATTTATTTATTTATTTTACATTTGTTTAACGGGCTAGTCTAACTGGATATATTTCCATTTTCAGTAGAGGCCTGGGGAGAAAAGCTCCAAAAATAACACAAAGAAATTAAAAACAGTGTTATCACAATGTAAAAGAGAGGATTACAAATACTTATGAAGAATATTAAAATGTAAAAGAAGAGAAAAAATGAATTAAATTGCACTAACAGAAAGTTGACATACAGGATAAGACAAGTTACTTTACATTATGAGACATGAGGATTTTACAGTGCATGATTTGTATTTTTATTCTCTATAGCATAAAGATGTTCATATATATGCTTACATAATGTTCTCTCGGTTTTACCAATGTAAAACCCCTTACACCCTTGATATACACTTAAGTATACTAATCCACTGCTACCACAATTACCACTAACAAAACATACTTTTAATTGAAATTCATCCCAAAAAAGAAAAGTCTCATTCAAAATGTGTGCACAATAATTACATGCTCCACATATCTTAGTCCCCTCACTCTTCTCCTTCAAAAACAATGGGTGTTCAAAATAGTACTCCATATTATATCCTGTATCCTATTTTGAAAACAAATAATGGTGTTTTTCCTAAGCTGTTATATACTTCACTGTTACCTTCCAAACTCAATTTTTGGACATTATGTTACACACTTTTTGACCTAAAGATCCAAAATATATAACCATGGAGTGTGAAAAACTGCAACCCTGTTTCTGTCCTGTGTTAACAGGTGCAGTATCACTGACCAACAACAGTATATATTTAACCCCCTATCCTTGTAACACTTCTAAACCCAAACTTTGAACCCAATCATCCGGGTAACCTCTATCAATGAACATTTGTATAAGTTTACCAAGTTCACATTTAAAATCAATTATGGTCAAACACATCCTTGGCCCTAGAATCATTTGGCCTCTTATTATGTTTTTCTTAGTGTAAAGTGGATGTTTACTATTATATGCCAAAAAACTGTTTGAATATGTTGGTTTACGAAATACTTTAGATGTAAATTGACCAATTTCTTGGTCTCTAAAAATGGTAACATCCAAGTAATCAATGCTGACCTTAGAATAGCAATGCATGAACTTAAAATAGGGACAAACATGGCTGATGTAATAAACAAAGTTGTCAACTACCACTTCATCCCCCCTCCAAAGAACAAAAATGTCATCCAAATAATGAACATAGACCATGCATTCAGTTTCAAATCTTGAGTTAAAAATGATCCTTTTCTCCCATGTAGCCATCACTAGGTTTGCATACATGGGGGCACTAGTCAACCCCATCACAACACCCTTACGTTGTCTAAAATATTCATTTTCAAAATTGATTTGAAATTTGAATGATCTAGAAGGGCTTTCTAAAAAAATTCCAATCATGTCTCATGTGGTATAGAATTAAACAAATCCACTGCAGAAATTGTTGAAAACCCTGTAGTATTGTCAAAATAATCTTGTTTAATCCTAGTTAAAAAATCCCACGATTCAGTAAGAACCTGGGTGATGGGGCGTAGTGTGTTCTTCAACAAATGATCCACAAAAATCCCCAAAGAATAAATTGAACTATTGTGTGCTGCCACAATTAGTCTGTATGGAGGATGATCAACATTCTTGTGCACTTTGGGTTTACCGAATACTGTGGGGATATATGGGTGCTCATTAACCAAAAAATTATACAATTCTTCATTAATAACTCCTTGGAAAAGACTGTCTTCTAAGAACAACTGTGTTTTTTTATGTGTAATGTTTATCTGGTTCGAAGAAACACCCTTGTATTTACTGGTGTCATATAACATGCTAGCCACATCGTTGACATAATAATTTTTATCCACCAAAACACTTTATGAAGTGTTATTATTTTACTTAGTTGGTTGTGCTACTTAAAGAAGTATGTTGGGAAGATAAAGTCCAGTATTTACAGGGACAAAAGCGCTTGCTGTATTACTGCTTTGTACACTTGATTCACTTTGTTGGAATTAAATATTTTATCTGCAACAGCTTGGGACATTTATTTGGAGTGGATGGCTTGTTAATGTCATATATATGTTTGTGACACTATTAATTTAATATTTCTGTGAAATACCTTAATATGTACATTCAAATATAGGTGGAGATTTAATAAACTCCATGTAGGAATAGTGAAAACCCTACACAGAGTGTACTGTGGCCATGTCTGTGGCTCCCCCTCTGCAACATGCCTTGCATAGTAATGAAGGCACGCTACTGAGGGAGAGCCATGTATCACAGGTACTGAATCAGTGTAAGGGGGTGTTACAGTGTCCAGAGATGAGTAACATACTCCTTGCAGTGTCAAAGTGTCAGATGGCACTGAAATATAAAAGTTAAATATTTCATTTTTTTTTTTTTTTTTGTGTTTGCTCAGCGCGGCACTTAGCAATAGACATGTGCCAGACATCTAAAAATAGAAACTAAAAACTTTTAATTTTAATGTAAAAGGTCACGTTTATGCATAGCTGAGTGGGTTTGCATAGTGCAATGCTCAGCAGTGCTTAAACGTAACTGAGAGCTATATAGAAATGTATAGCTGTAGTCATCATATCCATGATCACTGAATGGTTAGAGTCATGGTCTTGTGTGCAGTAGGTAAACAGTTCAAATACACAGACAGGCCATTCAGCTTTTACATGCGATAACAAATTGTTGTAACAATTTATTTTTTTGTTAACCGGATTAGTCTAGCTGGGCCAGAAGACCATTTTCAGTGGAGACCTAAGGAACAAAGCTCCAGTTACAACAACTGTCCAATACATTAAAGTCACACTCTAAGATAACATAATCAAAATGCATAAGGTTAGGAAATATAAAGTAAAATAGATACACATAGTAATAAAGTATCAATAATGAGCAATTAATTTCCATATATTTCTTTCATATTTTAATAAAATCTGGTTTGCCCTTAGCTAAGCTCTGCTAAGCCAAGCCAACAATGCTTAAACAGGACCCGTTTTAGCAGTAATTAGCAACATGCAGCTCCACTTAGCTGGTATGGACACTACTAAGCAATGCCAGTTTAAACACTGCTCAGCTAAGCTTAGCCAGTTTGCATGGAAATGATCCAGTGGTGGTAAAGGATGGGAAAACAGCCTTATTTAAGATGAACAGATGGGAACACAGCCAGAACCTGTTGGAGATTGACCTGTGTAGGGTGATGGTTGGGCTCCTCATGAAAGACCATGACATTCGGCTGCTGCAGGGCCAGTACCAGGGGTCAGAATACAAATCAGAGGCTTGGGACTGGCTGGCACATGACCTCACCAGTGTGACTGGTATTCCCCACACAGGTGAGCAGGTGAGTCACCACTATGATGACCTGAAGCATAGGAAGGGGGAACTCTTGGCCGAGTGGATCCAAAATGCTTGGGGTGACAATGCCCCACAAGTATTAAGTATAGGAAGCATTGATTTACCAAAGTCTAGTATGAATATCTGATAGACAGGTACTCATAATGGTGTGTTTCTTTTCCCACAGCTGAAGAGGAGAGAGCTCACAACCTGGAGGCCTATTCAGGGTGCTGGCCAGGTTGCACTGAGAGTATGGTGAGTACAGATATATCCTTCGATATATAGTAATATAATTAAGAAAGAGTACATTAGTAACTGCCTGTAGGTACTATATATTCTGTTTTGAGTGTACTGCAATGACTGTGTTCATAGACCTGGACTGATATAAGTGAGTAATGCCAGGTACAGTTCAATATAGATGAAAGCATGAAACCTGCTAATGTGAAGGAAAGAAAGTTACTACTGCATTAATAATGTTAAGGAATAAAAAGTGTATACTGTATTATTAATAATGTCCTGGTAATAAACTACAACTGCAATTATAATGTGAAGGGAATAAATCAACTGCATTAGTAATCTTCAGGAAATAAAGGAAAACTGCAGTCAGAATGTTTAAGGAAATAAAATTAGTACTGCATATAATGTGGAATAACAGCTGTCTTTCAATACTTGCATTATTTAAAGTGTTCAACAATAAAGACTGTTATATGTATACCAATCACTGTTTCATGTTACCCCTAATAAAACTATGTTGTGCCAAATGTTGTGTGTATTTTGAGCTGTTGGTCAAGAAATTGATTATTACAACTGATGTGAAGTAAACATGAGTATAATATCATGAAGTGACTGAAGGTTGGCTGATGAACTGTTTTGCTAAAGTGTAGATGTGGAGCTGTACTACAACATATAATGCATTGTGGTATTTGTTCTGCACTAAGATCTGAACCTAGAATAGTAATATCTAAGGTATTATAGTGTGTTTCTCTCAGGATTGTCTTGTGTTAACCTTTGCATTTCAGCTATACGCATTCCTGAATGTAGTTATGCTGATACTGGAAGTATGAAACTGTAATAACTGTAGACTGCAAATATACCACCTGCAACTGTATATGGGTCAGGTAGGCAACCCAGAACCCTGATATGGTCTGTACACATCACACATATTCTGATGTACTAGGAGTTAAATGTGTACACCTAATATTAATACACATTTCACCTACTATCTCTGTCATGCATGAATCTCATGCATGTGTGTTCAACTGACACTGCAGTCTTGTGTGGCACTCTACCTATATTATCAGGTCAGACTTTATCAGGTGAGCTGTGGCTCAGTAGCTCAATTTGATAAATGATATGTATGTTGTTCATTTTGCCACACATAGACTGGGGTTTGAATCCTGGGACAAGTACTATGATATATTTATAGAAACAGGCAAGTATTGTTAACAGATCTTCTCCCCACAGGACTTACAGGTTAGTGAATGTCTGCAGTAGTTGTATGAATGGTATAGTCATTTCTGTGTCCAGATGTACTAGTGTGTAAACAGCATTACTCAGCAAGGTGATAAGACTTCATTAAATAAACCATCAACACCTACACTACTATTCCTAGTTAATAAGACAAATAAAATAGTTTATTGTTGGTACAGCTGTATGCTTGTGCATCTGTGAATGTCTGCTGATAGTCTAACCCATTGCCTGCCAAGGACAGCAGGATAAGTGTAAACTGTCTGTGCTGTGCATGATACATGTCACTCAAGTGTCACACTCTCACAGACAGTGATCACTGTTGCCAAAACCCTTGGACACAGATATAACATCCAGTTGAAATATGTCAGTAGCACACACACACACAACAGTGCACAGTACATCTTGGTAGTCATGTATGTTCCTCTGACATGTAATAGTCCCCTGTAGCTTTGTACCTGTAGGTGTTACAGCTTGACCCATACTGTCCCATGTTGATAGCTTGAGAGGTATGTATGTGCTACAGAAGCTGTAGGGCACTTGTATACATAAAGTAAGGACAGACCTGTTGAGTACAGAACAGTACTGTTGCAAACAATATAGCCTACAGTGTTGGTAATGGAATGTCTCTCATTCCCCCCACCCCTAATCTGCATCACAAATTACTATTGTTATACTATGAGTATGGTTTCCTTTTCACAGATGTTGTTCTCAAAACCTAATGTTGGGCCTTGTTTTTTATTATTGTTATATTTTACAATGATTGCATACTAACATACTTGTTGAAATTCCAATGCTGTTAGCCTTTTGCTGTATCTGTTACTGGCATGCTGTTACAATACTGACTGTTATTCCATTTATTCTTGTGTTCTGTATGCTATGCAATATTATCGTTCTGGGTTAATTGGAACACCTTTGCATGCCGTTATAACTAATGTTTAAATGGGCTGTACATGACTAACCTATACACTTTGAAAAAACCTCAACATCATAGCATGAGTGGATAGGATGGTTACTGTGGATCCACCTACCCCACCACAACTGGCCATGGCACCGGGTCTCAGTATGTCTGGGAACCAATCTGGAGCTGCCTCCTCCACTGGTCTTGCACCACCCATGGGTGGAACCACCTCAGAGGACAGGGCCCATCCCCCCCTTGGGAGCAGGCATGGAAAGGGAGTGGTCACCTGGCAACAGCTTCCAGGGATGGTGCCCAGGATTTTTCAGCATGATTTGGATGATCAACTGCACCAGATTGAGGACATAATGGTGTACATGGAGGGACAGGCTGGCCCCAGTGCCCAGTCCCCAGCACAGCCACTTTTGGGGCCATGAAGGAGCAGTGATGACTGTCCATGGGTGGGGAGCTCAGTCCCACTGTTGCTGTCTGGTGGCACTTGGTTCTTCCATTCCAGAACACCCTCCCCGTCCAAAGTGTTTACCCCCCCCCCTCATACATCATACACCTCCTCTGTCTGCTGTCTTATCTGTTTGCAAATGCTACCATTCCTACCCAACTAACCTACCCACACATACCTATTTCCCTTGAACAACATTCCACTCTCTGTCTAAGGGAATCTGTCCCACAAAAAAAATCATCCCATACATAGCTCTGCATTTCTTCCACATGTACACTGCCCACAATCAATCAGTATAGCAATTAATCAACATAGTTATGTTGCCCACACCCCTCTCTCTCGAGGATGTGAGGCTCCGAATTCCACATTCTTAATGACCTGCACATATGTTGCTATGCAAGGAATGGAGAGCTATGGTCCTTTCCTACACCCATCCTGCACATTCCTACCTGCTTTTCACTTTGTTTTTCCTCTTGCTCACTGCATTTCACCATTTTCCCATCACCCCCTTTCTCTTCTCTTTTTTTTTGGAATTAGCATGGGTTTAAGCAGAGCTAAGTGGTGCCGAGCAACAAACCCACTTAAAACTGCTTTAATCACCTTACCTGTTTCTGACACTGTTATGCACATCAGCAAAATAACCACCCCTCCTCAGTCTTGAACCTGGAACCCTCTAAACTACAGTCTAATGCATTAGCCCACTAGGCCACTCAGCTCTGCAAAAGAGCTGGTGTTTCTATAAACATATAATAAATCCCACTGATGCACATCAGCAAAACTAATCACACCTGCCAAGTTTTAGACACAGGACACTGCTAGCTACAGCATAGTGCATTAGCCCACTAGGCCACTCAACTCTAAAGAGGTACTGGTGTTTCTATAAAGATATCATGAATTCCACTGATGCACATCAGCAAAAATACTTACAGATGCCAACCTTTGAACCCAGGACCCTGTCAACTATAGTATAGCACATTAACCCACTAGACCACTCAGCTCTGAGGAATGACTGGTATACATATCCTAATTGCCAATGATACACTACTTCTACATATAATGGGATAAATGACAGCGTACTTAGGCCTGTGATGCAGACACTGAACCAGTACACAGCCAAATAAATGTTGATGGATGTACGTGAGGCCTACGATATCAGGTAGAGCTGAAAACTGCACAGACTGTTGTAGAATGTCCACATTTATGCCACCTACCTATGGCATGGTTGTCATAAAACCTATTCTGTGTGCTGAAGTACTGTTACGTCAGTGCAGATTGAGGTTACAAAATCATGACAGACAAGTCATTGTCACACGTCATTTCTATCAAAACACACATGTCCATGGGAATCCTGTGTAACACACTGTATGCATGCACATATGTCTTGCAACTACACCTGCCATAATAATGAGTCAGTAGTTACATTCCTAGCATGTGTGACATTTGGACATCCACAGTCCTGGCCTGCAGTCTAGTCTGTTGCATGGCAAGTACATGCTTGTCAATACAACATATAAATAACTGAGTCCTGCAATGTCCAGCAGAACTGGATGCTACCACAGTCAGTGCCACCCACATTAGCACATCAAAGACCTTTAGGGTGGGACACATGTCACAAATATGAATAGGTATTCTAATTGTCACCTACCACTCTATGGACGGCAGTATTACTTAACATATGCCTCACCTGGACTGTTGTGGGTACATTCACTTTGGCTATGCTGTGGCAACAGAGCTAACACTGCTCTCTCATTGACATATACAGATTGCTGTCCCCCAGTGTGTTCACAATCTCCAGTATGACTCCTGACCAGAATGCAAAAGCTGCAGCCGGTAGCATATGCAGCAGAATGTTCAGCTACCTGCTACAGACCTACCATACCTCCCAAACACCTAAAACAGGGCATCCACACAACACCCATATATAAAGGGGTGGGGAGAATGGTCAAGTGACAGGGACATGTGTCACAGTCCTCCCCTGAAACCATGCACAGCTGATATACCAGAAACAACTGCAGCAGCATGCACATTTAGATAAAAATGACATATGACACTCGCATCTGTCTCCTTACTGACACCAACACACGTTGTTAAACAGTAAACTGCCACAGAATCAGAAAGTCTGTTAACAATGGCCAAACATAGCATGCAAAAATGTGGACACACCACATCAGCCCAAACAGTGGACAGTATTTCTACCTACCCTCTGTGATGCTGTAGTCCCCACACTTCAATAATGTCCTCCTCACAGGCCAGGAAAGGGGCTAAGGCCTACATGGAGGTCTTAAGTATACCACTGTGTTGCCATGCCATTGGCTAAGGAAAATACAACCCAATGCAATTAGCAAATGTGAGTCACAGATTGGTGCACAGGCAATCACCTGTTCATGAGCATTACCTACAAAAGGCAAGCTGCTGCCTATGTTAAACAGGTCTGTGACTTTCTTCATTTAGACAGACTTCACTGTACAAGGAATATACCACTGGATTTCTGCACACAAAGGAGTACAGCACTATACCAGGAATGTAATAGAATTCCCCATCTAATGGGATTCAGATGGGGATACAGCCATGGGAAATAGGGATTACAACACTAGGGTCTGTAGAACATGACTTGGAATTACATGTTGCTGTTAGTCAGCTGTCCAGCACCTACAGTCTCCCCTTTTGTCTCTGTCTGATGTGACATAGATCACAGCTCTGGCTCCTGAGTCCCCCCAGCAATGGTGAGCTTACGTATGAATGCCACTGGATTATGTAGTACACAATAGTGACAGTAAGTACTAGTGGATACAACTGGCATATCTCATGATGCACTGTCAGTCAGCTTCTCTCAGTCTGAGAATGTCACATAGGCATAGTTCATACATTGTCCAGGTGTCCCTGACTGTTCCTTACATACTCTGGCTAGGTCACTGTGTACTCCACACCTGTATCTCATTGCTTGTGAACTATGGCTAGTGTACCTGTTGACCTCCTGCAACAGGACAGCAGGTGATAGCCAGAAGTATTTGGGGGGGGGGGGACAGGATCCGCCTCTGCAGCAGAGTGTACATATTGAGCATACAATATAAGGGAATGAATGCAGTACCAGATATTAATGAAACATAATTGTTTTCTGAGGGGTCTGGTGTATGACAGCCAGATTCATCACAGTCTGCAAGCAACCATTACCTATTGTCCAGCTGTTTTCCAGACATACACATTTGTCTGGTGGAGGGTCCACATATATCAGGCACATGTACACCTTTTGCAAACATCTGTGTACTGCAGATGTTGGACACCTACAAGGAGGATAACCTACACCACAGTTGCAGTGCTGTCTGTAATTGTGTAGCACAGATGTTGCTGGAATGTCCCCATACACTTGTAGTACCACTCACCTCTTTGTCGAATGGTGGCTGCATGACATGGTACTGAGATGTTGCCCATTGGAGACACACCACAGTAGATGGCAGTGAGGGGTGTGGACACATAACAACACAGTTTGTTACAGCACATGGGCTAGAAGAGGTATACCTAGGATCATATGAGGTTACTAGGCCACTGGTCCTGAGGCCCTCATAAGCCTAGCCTAGAGTTTATCCCATATGTATACAGGTCAGCAGCCAATGCCCCAGTCCAACAGGGACACAGGTGTTATACCAGATGTGTATGTCATGTTAACCATCCAGTTATTTCCATTTGTTTACTGAGATACTCCAACTGGGCCATTTTTCAATGGAGTTCCGGGGAGAAAATCTCCACAGATACAATGTTCATAAGACAAATAAGTGTTACAGACGTTTATCAAAAATGCAACTACAAATATAAAAATGTCAACATTGCTAACATCAGATACAATAGTAGAGATACACGAGTTAGTAAAAACTAAGAAATTGACATTTATTTAGAATCAGTTCTCCAGCCAAATGGATGGAAGCTCCAAAGTAGCAGTCTTCTCCAGTGTCAAGTTTTTGCAGGTTCTGACGTGGATTTATATCTTGCACATTATTCTAGTCCCAATGTGCATGGCTGTGTGCATGGCACATGCACAGAGAGCGTGCCCTTAAAGTAACAATGCATGGATGCATGTAAAAAATTTACATTTTTTGTTTACAATTATTTATTTAAAAAATAAATGTCATGGCAGCCCCCAGCAGAACCTCCTAGTGCCTAGGCTGGCTAATACTGGATCCCGCTCTGTGTAGATCACAACACTCTCCTTACAAAATTCAAAAGATGTAACTTTCCAAATGTAGTTTGCTTGTGGTTCAGCAACTTCCTTCTCAGTAGAACTTTTACCATTTTATCTACTGCTCTTTACATATCTCCCCTTTTCACCAACATAGGAGTCTCACAAGGATCTGCACTTAGCCATCTCCTATTATTTCTGTTTATTAATGACCTTCTGTATGAGCTACACACACTTAATTGCATATTATATGCTAATGACACAGTCATATTCAGATCTACCAGTTGCCAGAAACAAATTAACTCCACACTCCAAATGGCTTTAAGATCATCTGGAACTAATTACATTACAACAAATTCTCCTTCAACACCTAAAAACATTTATGCTGTTTGAGAATAACCAAACTATCTACCTCTCACCATATTATGCCAAAATACCTCTACCATTTGTGTCACAGCAAAGATACCTAGGACTAATACTTGACCACTCATTACCTTTTCTATTCAATGACGAATAACAATTCAATAAAGTCCTGTCTCAATTAAAGGTAACCTATACAATATTTCAGCTTCTTACTAAAGCCACGATAAAAGCTATTGCTATCATTGTTCTTTTACCTTGTCTTGACTATTATGGATCTATATTAGAATGTCAAAATTTCATTATTTTGAACATTCTAACACCAACCCCTATTCAGCGAATGCTGAAAATAGTGAAACGACAGATAACCAAATTTTTTCCTAGGGAAAGAATTAGGTTGTCCGTTTCTGTCGTTTTGCTATTTTCAACACTGTGGTGGAAAGTTACGCGTCAGGTTCAGGTTCAGGTAATTGTGTGATTGGGCGTGGGTTAGGTGAGTTAGGGTTAGGGCATGAGGGAGGTATGTGTGCGATTGTGTGGGCGTGAGGGTTAGGGTGGGTTAGGTGAGTTAGAGATAGGGTGTAGGTGAGGTGAGTGTGCGATAGTGACAGACCTTAGGGTTAGGGTTTGGGTTAAGGTAAGTGGATAGTTACTGGTGTTTGTACAGTTTAGTGCAGGGTTAGCTGAAAGATTTTGGGTGTACGTGTGTGGATTGCTGTTTGTGTGGTGTGCTTGTGTTGTGTGTATGTGTTTTGAAACAGCAAATTTTTTCCCTAGGAAAAAATTTGCTGTTCTGCATGTTCGATGTTGTCAGCATTCGCTGAATAGGGGTTGATGTCAGAACATTCAAAATAATGAAATTTCAGTGTTCTAATATAGACCCGACTATTACATCCCATAACTGAACAGAATTCATCTCAAAAATTATGTATACTCAAAAAAAATGTAAAATCATGTTCTCAGCATCACTGAGTTCAACTCATCCCCTTCTATGCAAGCCACTTTCTCTTCATCAATAACTCAGACTGACTGGCAGTAGAGGTGAGGGCCTCTTTCCTTCTCAACACCCTGACATATAAACTCATTAATGAGCATTATTGCCCCCGCTCTGGAACCCCCTACAACTTATGAGCTGCTCATACCTCATGAGGAGCAGTGCCGACAACTCCCTCATGCATCCTCCTTGTACACTTGTCACAATTAAAACTTCTTTTACCAAGATGGACACCCTCCATTTGATTAACCTCTCACCAGATATAAATAATTCCACCTCGCAAGACAGATTTTGGATATTCTTCAAAAACACATTAGTGAAAACAACCATGTAACTGTTTTGATAACAAATGGCAATCCAACTGAATCTCTTCCATCATCACTCTTAACAGTGTTATTCCTAATCTATTTTGTACTGATGCAAATGTCTATACATAATGCCAACATTTACGTATATAATTACCTGGACTAATAATATCTTCTTCTTTCAGCTTTTCCCAGTTAGGGGTCACCACAGCAGAACAAAGGTCTGCAGAACAATTGGCAGTGGAGTTTTACAGTGTCAAGTTGCCAGCCCAGTGCTCAGCCTTCCACAGGAGGTACACACATTCACACACTCACTCCTAGGGCCAATTTTGAGTACCCAATCCATCTACAGCATATCTTTACAATGTAGGTGGAAACCAGAGCACCTGGAGGAAACCCACTCAACCACAGGGAGGACATGCAAACTCCACACAGAAGCCACCCCAGCTGAGAATCAAAGTGGAGAACCTCTCGTGGAGAGGCAGCAATGCTAACCACTGTACCACCACGGCTGCCCAGTTGGACTAATAATATCTACATAGTGTAAATACTCCTTTCATTCAAACTCTACTGCTATTCACCATTTCCTTTCTTCCCTACTACACCTAGTTATTTGTGTAAGTACATAAGTATGTCCCTCACTATCATTCCTACTCTGTAAAGTGTTGCCTTAATTCTGATGTGTGGGGAACATACTGCTTGACTTTACCTGTCTATACTTAACCTCTTCTGCTGCTCATTGTACGTTTTGTAAATTCTGATGTATGATGTAATTGTTTCCTGGACTGTGTTTATCTTTATTTGAATATGCATTTGAATATGTAACACCTGCTGCTGCTTTATCATGCTTAGTTGTATTTCATGTTACTGCTTGCATCCATTACATTCACTATTATTATATGACATTTGGCCTGGGTCATGCCTGCAAAGGGTCCTTGGACCAGTGTGCTTTCCCAGTTAACAAATGTTAAAATAAATAAATAAATAAATTGAAAAAAATGAAAATGCCTCCAGTTACTAAAATACTTGCCTGTACTTGATATATGAACGTGTCTCCCTTCCTCTGTCCCCACTTTGCAACCCCCAGTAAAATTCTACGCTTTGTCTCTCTCTCACTCTCCTTTGTACTATGATAAATCTTTCATTTTTCCATAAAACACTTCAGCTTTGTCACCAACATCTATTATTTCTTGAAGATTAACAATGTTGCTGACCACCTTAAAATTCTAGTTCATAACGGTTGTGGGGTCTCGCCAGTACTGTAATGTGGGGATCCTTCCATGATATTTCACAACCACATAGTTGGGATTACTTGGAGAAATTACCCCCCTGCTTAGAGCACCGCTCTCACTTGTCTTTTAAGGGTGCTTTCATATATTTATTTTTTTTCATAAAAAAGAAAATCATGTTTCCTTACTATCCAAAAAAAATCAGAAAAGTGGCTGTACCAGAAAAGTGAGTGCAGCATCCAAAGGAGCAATTCTGCTGGTTTGCTAGTCCCACACACTATCTACCAAGAATCAGGTCGATCATGGGTGGGACAAATTCAAACCCGAGAGACCACTGCAAAGAGAAAGCTTGGAGATGGCATGAGGTTTCTTTTGCTGTTACTAACAGAAGAGCAGATTATTGGGATGTCTGGGGACTGGCTAGAAGACACCTGCCCCTGATTTTGCAGAACATGTCTGGTTTTGTTTGTCCTGTCCCTCAGCATTTCTCTCAACTATCTAGATTTTTGCTTTGTACTTTTGGTCTGTTGCATGACCCATTTGTGCTTTTTTAGCAAATCATTCAGGACTGAAGTAACTAAATAATGACAGATATATACATTTTGAACTTCACATTCTTCAGAAAATGCATGCTAATGCAAACCCTGTCATTCCAACAACTCTCTAAGTTTATAAGAACAATATTCAAAATCTGCCCTGATTTGGAGCCTTTATCCCCCCATTATATTTGACGTTGTCCATATTTCTTGTGATAAGTGTTAAGAGGTATGGTCCTCATTTTTTTGTTTGTTTTGTTTTGTTTCATTCTTGGTAAACCACTAAGGATTAAATGCCAAGCATTGGAGATTTGTGCTTATTTTCCTCAGAAATCCTTATTGATCTGCAAAAGGACACTGTGAGACTCACCACGAAGCAGGCAAAAAACAAAATCAGCAGTCCAAAGTTCTTCCAAACAAAAGCAATTTATTGAAGGATAAAATGCAGGATAAGCGCTTTCGCGTACTACACGGTACGCTTCCTCAGATCTACATTAGAATGAAAACTCTCAGTTTAAATACAACTGTAATTGAGACTAATTAATCAATCAAGCAAATACTTAATCAATCTAAACCCAATTTTAAAGAAATACACAAAAAATGGAACATTACCTGAATGCAGGTACATATTGGGTTATAAATCAATTCATTCAAAGTGCATAAGGCACATAAAACGCAAGCTACATAAAAACAACTTGCAATTTCCTAATAAATAAATTACTATCCTGTAATACTTAAAAGATATATATAATCAACATACATATAACGAATATATATATATATATATATATATATATATATATATATATATATATAAAATATAATACATATATTACTTAGTTAAAAAGTGTATATACTTTCATAAAATCACCAACTCAAAACCACAATAAAACATTTGTTGGTACCTATTGTAGTTGCATTCAAACATGATGTGTATTCACATCTAATGAGTAGGGCACATCCTGTTACTTAATAATGTATATATAACAAAGCTCAATTCAAAATTTAAATGCTAACAAATATATCCTACCATATGTATATAAACAATAAACAATCTATAAACACATATATGCAAAAATACCAAAATAAGTATAGATATTAATAAAACATGTAAATACCCTATGTAGCTTGATAAAATTACCCATTTTACCTGAACTAGAAACCTAATGTGGGTACTCATTTTCTAGATACTAAAATGGGTTTAAGTGAAACATATAAGTTAAGACCTGGGTGCACATGTGCTCTTAGTTTAAATATCCAATCCAACTCAACCTTCTCTAGAGTGTTCATATAGTCCCCTCCTCTCTCACTTTTAGGTACAATTTGTAGAACTCTAAAACTGAAAACATGATCATGAAATGCAATAATATGCTTAGCTAAAGCATTTTGTTCCTTCTTGGTCCGAATATCATACACATGATTGTAGACCCTCTTCTTGAGTTGTCTCTTTGTTAGTCCAACATAGAAGGCTGGACATCTATCACATGTGGCAAGGTATATCAAGTTTTGTGTCTCACAGTTGGCATAGAACCTAGGTACAAATACATAATTGAATGAAGGATGGATAAACTCTTGTTCTTTACTGACATACCTACACATATTACAATTTGTACATGGATAGGTACCAAAGGTCCCCATTCTGCCAGTACCTATCTCTCTTTCAGATTTACTATTATCACATAACAATCTTTTTAAATTCCTATGGTTACGGTAGGCAAAACATGGTTTATTGCCTACTAACTGAAGGGTAGATTGATCAATTGTTAATATTTTCCAATTATTCTGGATAATATTCCTTATTGCTATGTAATCATTAGTATAGGTGATAGTTAACCTAACTCTATCCCGAACTGTGGTATTTATGTTAATAGCCTTCTGTCGCTTTCTTTGTGAAGGTTGAGGTTCCTGAGCCTGATGGAAGACTTCAGATCTTATGCCCTTGACCAACCTTCTATCATAACCCCTTTCCACAAACAACTCTTCCATGAGGTCAACCTGTTCCAATTTAGTGACTTCATTTTTGCACATCCTATCTAATCTAATAAACTGACTCCTGATGATACCAGGGAAAACATGCCTGGGGTGCATGCTATCGAAACTTAAGAGCGAGTTTTTCCTGCAGGGTTTCCTAAATAAATAAATCCTTATTGATGCAAAACCTGTTGTACTACTAACTATATGAATCTGAGTTACAGAAAAACGCTGGCCTGTTTGTGAGTGTGGGATGGTGGATATAACTACCTTTGTAGGATTACTGTTATTTGTGTGAAGAACCTTGGAATACTTTGATGCAGGTCTACTGTTTGTGTGCAACAAAGCTGAAATCCATGACTGTCATTTTTAGATATAATGATGTTTGTGTGTGTGTGGGGGGGGGGGGGCTGTCTGTAGAAAGTAACTGACCCTCTTGATTTCTAAGCTGAAAGAATTACTGTTTTGATTTACAGAACTGGTGTGCACATACAAGATCATTGTGGTTTACGTGAAGAAACTTGGAAAACTTTAATGTGTTGCTACTGTTTCCATGGAACAAAGCTGAAGTACAATACATGCATGTCAGTTTTAGCTATAACTCCTGGCTGGGGGAGGGCACTGCCTGTAAAAACTAGCTGACCCACTTGTTGTTTTTCTCAGTTTAAGTAGTCGCTATCTGGCTTTGCAGGACTAGTGTCCATTAGCAGTTTTAACATGTTTTATGTGAAGCAACTTGGAATATTTTTAATGTGTGGCCACTGTTTGTGTAGAAGTTCACAAAGCTGAAATACAGTGCATGCCCATAATTTTTTCTCATGATAGCTTGAACTGCACAGAAATAGAATAACTTCCAAATGGGAGATGAAGCTGTCTCCTGAAAGAATATGACCTCCTGTTCTTTGCTCATTATCTGGCTTTCAAGACTAGTGTGTATTTGTGTCAAGTAAAACAGATTCGTTTAACGGACAACTCAGATATGTGTCAAGTAAGAAGGGTTAGTTTACAGGACATCTCAGATATGCACAAAGTAGTTGGAAATGTTGAGGATGTCTGTAGAGGAAAGTGACTAGCTGCATGCTGTTACTTGCACATTATTCACACTTTACATGACTAGTGTGAAATGTGTGAAACAACTTGAAATACTTTAATTTGTGGCAGTTGTTTGTGTTTAGTAAAAGTGAGCTACATTACATGAACA